>NC_134398.1:76406002-76411002 GCF_050003625.1 Haematobia irritans | reverse complement strand
TTAAATTAAATTAAATTAAATTAAATTAAATTAAATTAAATTAAATTAAATTAAATTAAATTAAATTAAATTAAATTAAATTAAATTAAATTAAATTAAATTAAATTAAATTAAATTAAATTAAATTAAATTAAATTAAATTAAATTAAATTAAATTAAATTAAATTAAATTAAATTAAATTAAATTAAATTAAATTAAATTAAATTAAATTAAATTAAATTAAATTAAATTAAATTAAATTAAATCAGTCAGCCTGCAGCACTCGACGTGTACAGACGCATTTGCTTTCGCTACGCATAAATCGCATTCCATTACGATAGATTTTTTTTTCCAATTTTTGAGACGTTCTTTTAAAATGAATCAATTACAAGTTTATGAAAATATGTGTAATCACTGCTTAACACCTATAAATACAGCCAATTTTGTCCTGTGCCACAATTGTAATAAAAAATTTCATTTTAATCCGTGTACGGTTCTCTCTGAAAGTACATATAATGGAATGGGCACAGCAAAAAAGCTGAGTGGAAATGTCATCAGCAGTGCTGCCGCTAGTGAAAAATTGAGTGAAGTAGATTTTGGAAAAAAGTGGAGTAGATTGAATAAAATTGAAGTAGCATACATTTTTGAAAACAAAACAATAGAATTCATTTTATTATACCCTCCACCATAGGATGGGAGGTATATTAACTTTGTCATTCCGTTTGTAACACATCGAAATATTGCTTTAAGATCCCATAAAGTATATATATTCTGGGTCGTGGTGAAATTCTGAGTCGATCTAAGCATGTCCGTCCGTCTGTTAAAATCACGCTAACTTCCGAACGAAACAAGCTATCGACTTGAAACTTGGCACAAGTAGTTGTTATTGATGTAGGTCTGATGGTATTGCAAATGGGCGATATCGGTCCACTTTTACGTATAGCCCCCATATAAACGGACCCCCAAATTTGGCTTGCGGGGACCCTAAGAGAAGCAAATTTCATCCGATCCAGCTGAAATTTGGTACATAGCTTCAGCATATGATCTCTAACAACCATGCAAAAATTGGTCCACACCGGTCCATAATTATATATAGTCCCCATATAAACTGATCCCCCGATTTGGCTTGCGGAGCCTCTAAGAGAACCAAATTTCATCCGATCCGGCTGAAATTTGGTACATGGTGTAAGTATATGGTCTCTAACAATTATGCAAAAATTGGTCCACATCGGTTAATAATTCAATGATTAAAACCACTATGTTCATCGTAATTAAAGGAATAGAAAAAACAATTAGGTAATATGGGGAAAAATTTAATAATTTTAAGCAGAACAAAAAGTGAAGCAGATTTTTGGAAGAAGGAGTAACGAAGTAAATTTTGTGAAAATGAAGCAAAATACTTCGATTGAAGTAGTAGCGGCAGCACTGGTCATCAGTGTAAACCGCGCAATAAATCTCCCAACAATTTTTACGGAACATATGTGTACAATGAGGACAATGCAAATCAAGGTTCTCCGATACAGCAACAAGTTAACGAACGGTCTGACAATACAACACCAACTATTATTATTCCGAAGCAACCAAGAGACAGTGCTGACACCAACAACTCACAGAGCAAGCGATTCAGAGAGGCTCTTGTGACCACATCCAAGTCAGGAATTGAAGAAATGAAAGATTTCATGGTTCAACTGACCGCTAGTATGAGTAATCTCACCTCCAAGTTTGAGAATACCATGTCAAAAATAGAAGAGAATCTCTCAATATTGAACAATCAGGTCTCTGAATAGCAGAAAAGGGATAGCTTGAAAGAACAACAAATAAAGAATATGGATGGAAGAATAAATAAACTTGAACAAAAAATCATAGAGCGAAATATGGAAATTAACAACATTCAAAACAAGGAAATAGGAGCAATAGAACTTGTAAAAGCAATAGCTACAAGCTTAGAAGTAAAACTGATGGAGAGTGATATCTCCAATGCCTACCATATACAAAATAAAAGAAAAGTTGTTGTTGAATTCGCATCTATAACAAAGAAAAGAGAGATAATGGGGAAAGTAAAACGACATCGTATATACATAAATGACCAACTTACAGCAACCAACCGGCGATTGCTATGGCTAGCAAAGACAAAAGCCAAAGAATCGAGTTGGAAATATGTATGGGTAAAAAACGGAATGATCTTTGGCAGAAAGTCAGAACATACCAATGCCATTTTGATAAATAATAATTCCGATATTGAATTAATTTGCCAATCAGAAGTGAATAATACAACAAAATCAAATTAAATACATATACAGTATAACCCCCATTTTCATAAAGCTCCGTTAGTGTTCCGTTAACTAACCAACTTTTAAAACGTATTATAGACGAAGCTGTCATCTTGCTTTTATATTCCATAGGCCACTTAGGAACTTAACTGACGAAAATTTTTCAGTAAAAGTTAACCGGAGAGAAGATATTTGCAATTTACTTTCTGTTAACTGGCAGTTAAAGTCTAACGGAGCTACATGAAAATGGCCGTAAGAAAGTTAAAAAAAACAAAGTTTTAAAAAACAGTCTTAAAATTCTTAAAAAGAAATAAATAAACAATAAAAAAAAACACAAAACAAAACGCCTGAGCTCATAGAGCAATTTTTTTCTTTATATCAAATTTGAATTACGATGAATATATCAAATACTTTAATAGTAGAAAATTTCTTTAAATTAAATCAGCCGGTAATGGATAGCTCGCTATCTTTCATATACATGAATATAAGGTCGCTAAGGAAAAATTTCGTTCCTTTTCTCGCAAGCAACAATTGTCAACTAAATAAAGTAGATCTCATAATATTAGTTGAGACCAACATAAATGATAACGAAAACAAATTCTACACAATAAATGGGTATAACTCAGTGTTTGTCAACAGAACTGGGAGAGGAGGAGGTATTGTTGTGTACATTAAGGAAACTATAAATTTCTCTTATACTCACTATGACACATATTCTCACGAATGTCTCCAAATTGATGTAGAGATAAATAATGTTCTCACTTCTTTTCTTTCAATATATCGCCCTCCTAGTAGCAGTATAAATCAGTTTCTGCTTGAACTGGAAAACAACAAATAAACAAAAAACAAAACCTCATTGTTGTTGGAGACATGAATATAGACATTATTCGAGCAAATATAACAACAAACTGTTACATCGATATTCTCTCATCGCTTGGTATGAAGTGTATAATCAAAGAGATAACGAGAGAAAACATCCAACACAACACAAGAACTTGCATTGATCACATTTTCGCTAGATGCAAAGAAACAAAACAAAAACATTCAACATTGCATTCGGCTATTATAACTACAACAATATCTGACCATTACTCATTATATTCAAGAATAGTAGATGATAGCATATATGAAACACAAAATAAACAAGATATTGTTAATAATGTTATAAATGAGGCAAAATGCAATAGATACATTAAAGAAATGGATTGGAATTCACTGACGCAGAAAAACATAAACTCTCAAAATCTTTATAATGAGATACTTACTATCTTTTGTAGAATATATGAAAAATCGAAAGAAACAAAAATATTCAAGATCAGAAATAGGAAACCAAATCCCTGGATAAATAGTGGATTGATACAAATGTGCAACGTTCGAGACCATTTGTATAAAAAGTGGAAAAACCATAGGAATAATAAATCTTATGAAAGGGAATATAAACAATTCAGCAATAAACTTAATAAAATCCTAACACATGCTAAAAACGAATACTACAGAACTGAATTTATTAAGACTAGACGTGATATAAGATCATCGTGGAGGATGATCAATGATATTATTGGCAAAAAAACAATCTGCGTTGATGACACTATAAAGAAGAACTTCAAAAATGATAACATGAACACAGTATTGAAAAGCTTTGCTATAAAATTCAAAGAAAATGTTGATAAAATCGTTCATGACTGTAATAAAAAAAATTTATATATAATGAAAGAAGAGTTTTAAATACCATGTACTTGTACAATACGGACGAGGATGAAATATTTAATATTCTTAATCACTTAAATGTAAAGAAAAGTGCTGGTGCAGATAATATACGGGCAAAAGATATAAGGAAACACTCTCGAACATTAACTCCCGTAATAACACATTTTATAAATCAAAGTATGCATGAAGCAGAAATTCCAAAGTTGCTAAAAATCTCATTAATTAGGCCGATCTTCAAAAATGGAATAAAAAATGATTTTAATAATTATAGACCAATTTCAATACTACCAGTTATTGAGAAAGTGATTGAAGAAGTAATGACTAAGAGGCTAACTGATTTCCTTAAAAAATATAAAATTATTCACCAAAATCAATATGGCTTCCAAAAGGGAAAAAGTATAAATAAACTTCTTGGAAAGTTCACCAATGAAATAAATTCAAGTTTGGACAACAAGTTGAATTGTTTGGTCATCTTTATCGATTTCAGTAAGGCATTTGATACACTCTCTCATACGAAACTTATAGATGTACTAGAAAGAAATGGTATTCGAGGCAATTGTCTAAATTGGTTCCGAAATTACCTTCAGTTTCGATCTTATCGTGTAAAAATAGATGGAAATTTGAGTGATGAAATGAGTATTACGCATGGTGTTCCGCAGGGCTCTAAGCTTGGGCCAATTTTATATATATTATATGCCAATGAAATGCTCAATGTTCTACAAAATAGTACAGCCTATGCTTATGCTGATGACACGGCCATAGTTGTTACAAACAAAAACATTGAAACAGCTAAACTGACTATGCAAAGTGAGTTCAATAAAATTACGAAATGGTGCCACGATAACGGTTTAGTTATCAATTCTACAAAAACAAAACTGATGCACATTAAACCCTCAAGCGTATCAGACACAAACATAGATATTATATTCCATGACTATAATTGTCTACATAATTCCCATAGAGAAAACAATTCAACTGACAACTGTCAAAATATAATTGAGATGGTGCAAACTTATAAATATTTGGGAATTTTGGTGGATAGC
>NC_134398.1:76318502-76401002 GCF_050003625.1 Haematobia irritans | reverse complement strand
TTAAATTAAATTAAATTAAATTAAATTAAATTAAATTAAATTAAATTAAATTAAATTAAATTAAATTAAATTAAATTAAATTAAATAAATTAAATTAAATTAAATTAAATTAAATTAATTAAATTAAATTAAATTAATTAAATTAAATTAAATTAAATTAAATTAAATTAAATTAAATTAAATTAAATTAAATTAAATTAAATTAAATTAAATTAAATTAAAATTAAATTAAATTAAATTAAATTAAATTAAATTAAATTAAATTAAATTAAATTAAATTAAATTAAATTAAATTAAATTAAATTAAATTAAATAAATTAAATTAAATTAAATTAAATTAAATTAAATTAATTAAATTAAATTAAATTAAATTAAATTAAATTAAATTAAATTAAATTAAATTAAATTAAATTAAATTAAATTAAATTAAATTAAATTAAATTAAATTAAATTAAATTAATTAAATTAAATTAAATTAAATTAAATTAAATTAAATTAAATTAAATTAAATTAAATTAAATTAAATTAAATTAAATTAAATTAAATTAAATTAAATTAAATTAAATTAAATTAAATTAAATTAAATTAAATTAAATTAAATTAAATTAAATTAAATTAAATTAAATTAAATTAAATTAAATTAAATTAAATTAAATTAAATTAAATTAAATTAAATTAAATTAAATTAAATTAAATTAAATTAAATTAAATTAAATTAAATTAAATTAAATTAAATTAAATTAAATTAAATTAAATTAAATTAAATTAAATTAAATTAAATTAAATTAAATTAAATTAAATTAAATTAAATTAAATTAAATTAAATTAAATTAAATTAAATTAAATTAAATTAAATTAAATTAAATTAAATTAAATTAAATTAAATTAAATTAAATTAAATTAAATTAAATTAAATTAAATTAAATTAAATTAAATTAAATTAAATTAAATTAAATTAAATTAAATTAAATTAAATTAAATTAAATTAAATTAAATTAAATTAAATTAAATTAAATTAAATTAAATTAAATTAAATTAAATTAAATTAAATTAAATTAAATTAAATTAAATTAAATTAAATTAAATTAAATTAAATTAAATTAAATTAAATTAAATTAAATTAAATTAAATTAAATTAAATTAAATTAAATTAAATTAAATTAAATTAAATTAAATTAAATTAAATTAAATTAAATTAAATTAAATTAAATTAAATTAAATTAAATTAAATTAAATTAAATTAAATTAAATTAAATTAAATTAAATTAAATTAAATTAAATTAAATTAAATTAAATTAAATTAAATTAAATTAAATTAAATTAAATTAAATTAAATTAAATTAAATTAAATTAAATTAAATTAAATTAAATTAAATTAAATTAAATTAAATTAAATTAAATTAAATTAAATTAAATTAAATTAAATTAAATTAAATTAAATTAAATTAAATTAAATTAAATTAAATTAAATTAAATTAAATTAAATTAAATTAAATTAAATTAAATTAAATTAAATTAAATTAAATAAATTAAATTAAATTAAATTAAATTAAATTAAATTAAATTAAATTAAATTAAATTAAATTAAATTAAATTAAATTAAATTAAATTAAATTAAATTAAATTAAATTAAATTAAATTAAATTAAATTAAATTAAATTAAATTAAATTAAATTAAATTAAATTAAATTAAATTAAATTAAATTAAATTAAATTAAATTAAATTAAATTAAATTAAATTAAATTAAATTAAATTAAATTAAATTAAATTAAATTAAATTAAATTAAATTAAATTAAATTAAATTAAATTAAATTAAATTAAATTAAATTAAATTAAATTAAATTAAATTAAATTAAATTAAATTAAATTAAATTAAATTAAATTAAATTAAATTAAATTAAATTAAATTAAATTAAATTAAATTAAATTAAATTAAATTAAATTAAATTAAATTAAATTAAATTAAATTAAATTAAATTAAATTAAATTAAATTAAATTAAATTAAATTAAATTAAATTAAATTAAATTAAATTAAATTAAATTAAATTAAATTAAATTAAATTAAATTAAATTAAATTAAATTAAATTAAATTAAATTAAATTAAATTAAATTAAATTAAATTAAATTAAATTAAATTAAATTAAATTAAATTAAATTAA
The DNA here is from genome assembly GCF_050003625.1 of Haematobia irritans. Lineage (NCBI taxonomy): Eukaryota > Metazoa > Arthropoda > Insecta > Diptera > Muscidae > Haematobia > Haematobia irritans. Next base: position 76,398,839 of record NC_134398.1, on the reverse strand, counting down.
ATTAAATTAAATTAAATTAAATTAAATTAAATTAAATTAAATTAAATTAAATTAAATTAAATTAAATTAAATTAAATTAAATTAAATTAAATTAAATTAAATTAAATTAAATTAAATTAAATTAAATTAAATTAAATTAAATTAAATTAAATTAAATTAAATTAAATTAAATTAAATTAAATTAAATTAAATTAAATTAAATTAAATTAAATTAAATTAAATTAAATTAAATTAAATTAAATTAAATTAAATTAAATTAAATTAAATTAAATTAAATTAAATTAAATTAAATTAAATTAAATTAAATTAAATTAAATTAAATTAAATTAAATTAAATTAAATTAAATTAAATTAAATTAAATTAAATTAAATTAAATTAAATTAAATTAAATTAAATTAAATTATTAAATTAAATTAAATTAAATTAAATTAAATTAAATTAAATTAAATTAAATTAAATTAAATTAAATTAAATTAAATTAAATTAAATTAAATTAAATTAAATTAAATTAAATTAAATTAAATTAAATTAAATTAAATTAAATTAAATTAAATTAAATTAAATTAAATTAAATTAAATTAAATTAAATTAAATTAAATTAAATTAAATTAAATTAAATTAAATTAAATTAAATTAAATTAAATTAAATTAAATTAAATTAAATTAAATTAAATTAAATTAAATTAAATTAAATTAAATTAAATTAAATTAAATTAAATTAAATTAAATTAAATTAAATTAAATTAAATTAAATTAAATTAAATTAAATTAAATTAAATTAAATTAAATTAAATTAAATTAAATTAAATTAAATTAAATTAAATTAAATTAAATTAAATTAAATTAAATTAAATTAAATTAAATTAAATTAAATTAAATTAAATTAAATTAAATTAAATTAAATTAAATTAAATTAAATTAAATTAAATTAAATTAAATTAAATTAAATTAAATTAAATTAAATTAAATTAAATTAAATTAAATTAAATTAAATTAAATTAAATTAAATTAAATTAAATTAAATTAAATTAAATTAAATTAAATTAAATTAAATTAAATTAAATTAAATTAAATTAAATTAAATTAAATTAAATTAAATTAAATTAAATTAAATTAAATTAAATTAAATTAAATTAAATTAAATTAAATTAAATTAAATTAAATTAAATTAAATTAAATTAAATTAAATTAAATTAAATTAAATTAAATTAAATTAAATTAAATTAAATTAAATTAAATTAAATTAAATTAAATTAAATTAAATTAAATTAAATTAAATTAAATTAAATTAAATTAAATTAAATTAAATTAAATTAAATTAAATTAAATTAAATTAAATTAAATTAAATTAAATTAAATTAAATTAAATTAAATTAAATTAAATTAAATTAAATTAAATTAAATTAAATTAAATTAAATTAAATTAAATTAAATTAAATTAAATTAAATTAAATTAAATTAAATTAAATTAAATTAAATTAAATTAAATTAAATTAAATTAAATTAAATTAAATTAAATTAAATTAAATTAAATTAAATTAAATTAAATTAAATTAAATTAAATTAAATTAAATTAAATTAAATTAAATTAAATTAAATTAAATTAAATTAAATTAAATTAAATTAAATTAAATTAAATTAAATTAAATTAAATTAAATTAAATTAAATTAAATTAAATTAAATTAAATTAAATTAAATTAAATTAAATTAAATTAAATTAAATTAAATTAAATTAAATTAAATTAAATTAAATTAAATTAAATTAAATTAAATTAAATTAAATTAAATTAAATTAAATTAAATTAAATTAAATTAAATTAAATTAAATTAAATTAAATTAAATTAAATTAAATTAAATTAAATTAAATTAAATTAAATTAAATTAAATTAAATTAAATTAAATTAAATTAAATTAAATTAAATTAAATTAAATTAAATTAAATTAAATTAAATTAAATTAAATTAAATTAAATTAAATTAAATTAAATTAAATTAAATTAAATTAAATTAAATTAAATTAAATTAAATTAAATTAAATTAAATTAAATTAAATTAAATTAAATTAAATTAAATTAAATTAAATTAAATTAAATTAAATTAAATTAAATTAAATTAAATTAAATTAAATTAAATTAAATTAAATTAAATTAAATTAAATTAAATTAAATTAAATTAAATTAAATTAAATTAAATTAAATTAAATTAAATTAAATTAAATTAAATTAAATTAAATTAAATTAAATTAAATTAAATTAAATTAAATTAAATTAAATTAAATTAAATTAAATTAAATTAAATTAAATTAAATTAAATTAAATTAAATTAAATTAAATTAAATTAAATTAAATTAAATTAAATTAAATTAAATTAAATTAAATTAAATTAAATTAAATTAAATTAAATTAAATTAAATTAAATTAAATTAAATTAAATTAAATTAAATTAAATTAAATTAAATTAAATTAAATTAAATTAAATTAAATTAAATTAAATTAAATTAAATTAAATTAAATTAAATTAAATTAAATTAAATTAAATTAAATTAAATTAAATTAAATTAAATTAAATTAAATTAAATTAAATTAAATTAAATTAAATTAAATTAAATTAAATTAAATTAAATTAAATTAAATTAAATTAAATTAAATTAAATTAAATTAAATTAAATTAAATTAAATTAAATTAAATTAAATTAAATTAAATTAAATTAAATTAAATTAAATTAAATTAAATTAAATTAAATTAAATTAAATTAAATTAAATTAAATTAAATTAAATTAAATTAAATTAAATTAAATTAAATTAAATTAAATTAAATTAAATTAAATTAAATTAAATTAAATTAAATTAAATTAAATTAAATTAAATTAAATTAAATTAAATTAAATTAAATTAAATTAAATTAAATTAAATTAAATTAAATTAAATTAAATTAAATTAAATTAAATTAAATTAAATTAAATTAAATTAAATTAAATTAAATTAAATTAAATTAAATTAAATTAAATTAAATTAAATTAAATTAAATTAAATTAAATTAAATTAAATTAAATTAAATTAAATTAAATTAAATTAAATTAAATTAAATTAAATTAAATTAAATTAAATTAAATTAAATTAAATTAAATTAAATTAAATTAAATTAAATTAAATTAAATTAAATTAAATTAAATTAAATTAAATTAAATTAAATTAAATTAAATTAAATTAAATTAAATTAAATTAAATTAAATTAAATTAAATTAAATTAAATTAAATTAAATTAAATTAAATTAAATTAAATTAAATTAAATTAAATTAAATTAAATTAAATTAAATTAAATTAAATTAAATTAAATTAAATTAAATTAAATTAAATTAAATTAAATTAAATTAAATTAAATTAAATTAAATTAAATTAAATTAAATTAAATTAAATTAAATTAAATTAAATTAAATTAAATTAAATTAAATTAAATTAAATTAAATTAAATTAAATTAAATTAAATTAAATTAAATTAAATTAAATTAAATTAAATTAAATTAAATTAAATTAAATTAAATTAAATTAAATTAAATTAAATTAAATTAAATTAAATTAAATTAAATTAAATTAAATTAAATTAAATTAAATTAAATTAAATTAAATTAAATTAAATTAAATTAAATTAAATTAAATTAAATTAAATTAAATTAAATTAAATTAAATTAAATTAAATTAAATTAAATTAAATTAAATTAAATTAAATTAAATTAAATTAAATTAAATTAAATTAAATTAAATTAAATTAAATTAAATTAAATTAAATTAAATTAAATTAAATTAAATTAAATTAAATTAAATTAAATTAAATTAAATTAAATTAAATTAAATTAAATTAAATTAAATTAAATTAAATTAAATTAAATTAAATTAAATTAAATTAAATTAAATTAAATTAAATTAAATTAAATTAAATTAAATTAAATTAAATTAAATTAAATTAAATTAAATTAAATTAAATTAAATTAAATTAAATTAAATTAAATTAAATTAAATTAAATTAAATTAAATTAAATTAAATTAAATTAAATTAAATTAAATTAAATTAAATTAAATTAAATTAAATTAAATTAAATTAAATTAAATTAAATTAAATTAAATTAAATTAAATTAAATTAAATTAAATTAAATTAAATTAAATTAAATTAAATTAAATTAAATTAAATTAAATTAAATTAAATTAAATTAAATTAAATTAAATTAAATTAAATTAAATTAAATTAAATTAAATTAAATTAAATTAAATTAAATTAAATTAAATTAAATTAAATTAAATTAAATTAAATTAAATTAAATTAAATTAAATTAAATTAAATTAAATTAAATTAAATTAAATTAAATTAAATTAAATTAAATTAAATTAAATTAAATTAAATTAAATTAAATTAAATTAAATTAAATTAAATTAAATTAAATTAAATTAAATTAAATTAAATTAAATTAAATTAAATTAAATTAAATTAAATTAAATTAAATTAAATTAAATTAAATTAAATTAAATTAAATTAAATTAAATTAAATTAAATTAAATTAAATTAAATTAAATTAAATTAAATTAAATTAAATTAAATTAAATTAAATTAAATTAAATTAAATTAAATTAAATTAAATTAAATTAAATTAAATTAAATTAAATTAAATTAAATTAAATTAAATTAAATTAAATTAAATTAAATTAAATTAAATTAAATTAAATTAAATTAAATTAAATTAAATTAAATTAAATTAAATTAAATTAAATTAAATTAAATTAAATTAAATTAAATTAAATTAAATTAAATTAAATTAAATTAAATTAAATTAAATTAAATTAAATTAAATTAAATTAAATTAAATTAAATTAAATTAAATTAAATTAAATTAAATTAAATTAAATTAAATTAAATTAAATTAAATTAAATTAAATTAAATTAAATTAAATTAAATTAAATTAAATTAAATTAAATTAAATTAAATTAAATTAAATTAAATTAAATTAAATTAAATTAAATTAAATTAAATTAAATTAAATTAAATTAAATTAAATTAAATTAAATTAAATTAAATTAAATTAAATTAAATTAAATTAAATTAAATTAAATTAAATTAAATTAAATTAAATTAAATTAAATTAAATTAAATTAAATTAAATTAAATTAAATTAAATTAAATTAAATTAAATTAAATTAAATTAAATTAAATTAAATTAAATTAAATTAAATTAAATTAAATTAAATTAAATTAAATTAAATTAAATTAAATTAAATTAAATTAAATTAAATTAAATTAAATTAAATTAAATTAAATTAAATTAAATTAAATTAAATTAAATTAAATTAAATTAAATTAAATTAAATTAAATTAAATTAAATTAAATTAAATTAAATTAAATTAAATTAAATTAAATTAAATTAAATTAAATTAAATTAAATTAAATTAAATTAAATTAAATTAAATTAAATTAAATTAAATTAAATTAAATTAAATTAAATTAAATTAAATTAAATTAAATTAAATTAAATTAAATTAAATTAAATTAAATTAAATTAAATTAAATTAAATTAAATTAAATTAAATTAAATTAAATTAAATTAAATTAAATTAAATTAAATTAAATTAAATTAAATTAAATTAAATTAAATTAAATTAAATTAAATTAAATTAAATTGAATTAAATTAAATTAAATTAAATTAAATTAAATTAAATTAAATTAAATTAAATTAAATTAAATTAAATTAAATTAAATTAAATTAAATTAAAAAGATTAATTTGTCATTGTGCGGCTGAATATCGGATCTTCGCGACGCGTGTATACAGAAAAAATTCTGGAAATTTTGGCGGTTTCTGCATTCATTAAATAAAGTGAAATTTAGTGAATTCTTTTTGCGAGACTGGCATAATTTAGGGATTAAAGACTGGCGTTGAATTAACGTTTTCTTTTCCTTTGTTTGTTTTTATCCCATTGGATATATCGAGAAGTGCTAATAGAAGGTTGTTGTTGTTTCTACTTTGGGTTGGTGGATGGAGGGGGTTGTGCTTGACCCCCCTCCGCCTGGGGAGGCAGTGTCTCTAAAGGAGGCCTCGAACAGAAGGAGGAAAAAGGAGAGAGAAAAGGAGCAACGTAAACGTCCGAAGAATGATGTGGAGGTGGTGAATGGCGGCGTCCCCTTGGGGGATTATGTGAATGCTGTTGACAGTGTGCGCTCCAGAAGTGTGAGTCGTTCTAGGAGCTCTAAAAATCGGAAGATGTATAATGTAGAAGGAGCTACGAATGTTGGGAAAGCGATCATTCCGGCAGGCTACAAGAGTAGCTACACCCAGAAAAAAGTGCCTTCGAAACTAAAGGGAAAAATGTTCACCAATATGGTTTATCCATTTTATTACCATTAATGTAAATTTTTGTGAGAAACAATAAAATTTACTCGTTTCAGCAAACAAAATCCTAAACTGTAAGCAGTTAGGAATAGTTCATTAACTAGAATAAGGCATGGAATTTTACTCATACTGTTTTCTTCGCTGGGTATAAGAATTTACTACTGAACAAGAAAATTTTATTCACCGATAACAAAGCATTCGTAAAAATAAAAAGAAATCCGAACTAAAACCAAGTTTCCTCAAAATTAGTAAAATTTCTCATAAAATGATAATTGCGACTTCCTTTATAATAGAAAGTTTTTCATACATACGAACAACACTTGGCATAGAAAAATATTTTAGTTCATTCGTACTAAGAAGTATGCAATCCTTTCAAAACTTAAGGAAACACACTTGTTAGAATATAGGAAATTTTCCTATATTTCTATTGTTACCTGTAATCGATACCTGTCATCGTAATCGATGTGTTTGCGCGTGGGTGTATCGACATGTTTGCGCGTGGGTTGTTTTTATACCCTCCACCATAGGATGGGGGTATATTAACTTTGTCATTCCGTTTGTAACACATCGAAATATTGCTCTAAGACCCCATAAAGTATATATATTCTGGGTCGTGGTGAAATTCTGAGTCGATCTAAGTATGTCCGTCCGTCCGTCCGTCTGTCCGCCTGTCCGTCTGTCCGGCTGTCCGTCCGTCTGTGGAAATCACGCTAACTTTCGAACGAAACTAGCTATCGACTTGAAACTTGGCACAAGTAGTTGTTATTGATGTAGGTCGGATGGTATTGAAAATGGGCCATATCGGCCCACGTTTACGTATAGCCCCCATATAAACCGATCCCCAAATTTGGCTTGCGGAGCCTTCCGGAGCAGCAAAATTCATCCGATCCGGTTGAAATTTGGTACGTGGTCTAAGTATGCGGTCTCTAACAACCATGCAAAAATTGGTCCATATCGGTCCATAATTATATATAGCCCCCATATAAACCGATCCCCAGATTTGACCTCCGGAGCCTCTTGGATGGGCAAAATTCATCCGATCCGGTTGAAATTTGGTACCTGATGTTAGTATACGGTCTCTAACAACCATGCAAAAATTGGTCTATATCGGTCCATAAATATATATAGCTCCCATATAAACCGATCCCCAGATTTGACCTCCGGAGCCTCTTGGAGGAGCAAACTTCATCCTACCCGATTGAAATTTGGTAGTATCGCATGCTGTTGTTGTCGCAACATCAATCTCAGACCACTACACAATATATGGTTGCATAGTGAGTGATGTCAATACACATAATAATAGAAACCGCGAAAACGCTATTAATGAAATCATAAACATTGATAACAGAAAAGTTAATCAAAGTATACGAAATGTAGATTGGAATAACATTTTATTGCAGTCAAGAAATACAAACGATCTTTTCAATAACATATTCAATGAATTTAATAAAATATATGATAATACTAAATCAACAAGAAAACACATTAAAAAAAGGAATCAATATCCGTGGCTAAATGAGGAAATACTAAAATGCTGTGAAATAAGGGACAATCTTTATAAAAAATGGAGAAATAATAAAAAAAATGAATTATATGAAAAAATTTATAAAAACTTCAATAATAGATTGAACAAAAAAATAACAAATGCGAAAAATATGTATAATTACAATAAGTTCATACAAAACAAAAACGATATGCGTGGTACATGGCAGCTAATTAATAATATAATAGGAAAACGTAAAAATAATCTGGATGAAACAATTAAGAAAAATTTTTATGGGAAGAATATGAAGGATATTGTTGAACTTTTTGCCGAAAATTTTGATAAAAATACATCAAAAATTTTACATAACTGTTGTATCAAGACATGTTCAATTCCTGCAACTACAATTGTAAACACAATGTATATAGAGCACACAAACGAGATTGAAATAAACAATATTTTAAAAACTTTAAATATCAGAAAAAGTACAGGTGCTGATGGAATACGTGCAATTGACATAAAAAACAATGCCGATTATCTCACCCCTATCATAACATCTTTCATAAACAGCAGCATATCCAATGCAGAAGTACCCTCGATTCTTAAAACCTCGCTCATAAGACCTATATATAAATCGGGTAAAAAATCTGATTTTAATAACTATAGGCCAATAGCAATATTGTCAATAATAGAAAAAATACTGGAAGAAATAATAGTTCGAAGACTTAAACAATTTCTAACCAAATTCAAAATTATACATAAATCCCAATTTGGCTTTCAGAAAGGAAAAAATATAAACCAACTGTTGGGTTATTTTTCTAATCACATATACCAAAATCTGAACGAAAACATAAGCAGCTTAGCATTGTTTATAGATTTTAGCAAAGCCTTTGACACCCTTTCGCATAACACGTTGTTAGATACACTTGAAAGGAATGGAATACGAGGACACTGTCTGAACTGGTTCAAAAGTTACTTAAGCTTCAGAAATTATATGGTGAAAATCGATAACGAAACAAGCAGCAGTAGAAAAACGATGTATGGAGTGCCGCAAGGATCTAAACTTGGACCAATTCTGTACATTATATACGCTAATGATCTGATGAATGTTATAAGAAAAGGAACTGTATTCGCATACGCCGATGATACCGCGATTATAGTTTCAAATAAATGCTTACAAACGGCCACACAAATCATGCAGCAAGAGACGGATGTAATTAACAGATGGTGCCATGACAATGGGTTAATCATTAATGTCTCTAAAACAAAACTGATGCATTTCAAACCACAGAATATGCCGAATACACACATCAATATTACATTCCATGACACGGAGTGCTTACATAAAAATATCACAAACCAACACGCATTAAATGACGCATGTGTAACTAATGTAGAATTGGTAAACACTTATAAATATCTGGGAGTATACTTAGACAGCAACTTTAAATGGAAATCTCAGCAAGAACATTTACAAAGGAAGCTTCGAAAATCGTCATATGCACTGTATCATCTGAGCCTTTGCTCGCCTTTCTATGTTCTTAAGCAAGCGTATTTCGCTCTGAGTGAGTCTTATATTAGACACGGTATAACAGCGTGGGGAAATGGCGGAAGTTGTAAAATATTGCAAGCAGCTCAAGACAAAATTATCAAGTTATTATACAAGAACTATCTACGATTTACAGAAAGAAATAGTACAAGAAACATTCAAACTATTTCCCACATGTATAAAGATTTGGAGTTATTAAACATCAAAGGCTTATACAACACAACAATTATACATGAGTTTTCAGCAAACACAGACCTGCTTCAACCCATAAACCACAGGCATAATACCAGAAGAAGAACCGAAGGAAGATATCAAATACCAAAAGCAAAAAACAAATATGGGAAATCATCGCTGGCAGTTTCACTACCTGAAGCTTTAAACACTCTTCCGTATAGCTTATTCCAAAATATAGATAAGAAAAGCAAGAAAAAAGATATTAAAGAATTTTTTATAAATACTTATTGAATATTAAAAATATGTACCAAACACTTCATTGTGATTTAAGAGTAGAAGTCAATTTTTTAATCAATCAGTATTAAATACAAAAAATATATACAAATAATTATTAATCTATCTTTATCCTGCAGACAAGCCTAAGGGCTTCGCGGGTGTGTAGAATTAAGATGAATTTGTAAATATGTATCTGTAAAGAACAACATCAATAAATAAAAATTTATAATTTATAATAAAAAAAAAAAAAAAAAAAAAAAAAAGTATATGGTCTCTAACAACCATGCAAAAACTGGTCCATATCGGTCCATAATTATATATAGCTCCCATATAAACCGATCCCCAGATTTGACCTCCGGAGCCTCTTGGAGGGGCAAAATTCATCCGATCCGTTTGAAATTGAGTACCTGATGTTAGTATACGGTCTCTAACAAGCATGCAAAAATTGGTCCATATCGGTCCATAATTATATATAGCTCCCATATAAACCGATCCCCAGATTTGAACTCTGGAGCCTCTTGGATGAGCAAAATTCATCCGATCCAATTGAAATTTAGTGCGTGGTGTTAGTATATGGTCTCTAACAACCATGCAAAAATTGGTCCATATCGGTCCATAATTATATATAGCTCCCATATAAACCGATCCCCAGATTTGACCTCCGGAGCCTCTTGGAGGAGCAAAAGTCATCCGATGCGGTTGAAATTTGGTACATTTCGTTAGTATATGGCCTCTAACAGCCATGTAAAAATTGTCAAAATTTATTACTATAGAAAGTTTTGTCAAAATTTCATTTCTATAGAAAGTTTTGTAAAAAGTTTATTTCTATAGCAATGTTTGTCAACATTTTATTTCCATAGATAATTTTGTCAAAATTTTATTTCTATAGAAAATTTTGTAAAAAATTTATTTCTGTAGAAAATTTTGTCAACTTTTTATTTCTATAGACAATTTTGTCAACATTTTATTTCTATAGAACATTTTGTCAACATTTTATTTATATAGAAAATTTTGTCAACATTTTATTTCTATAGAAAATTTTGTCAAAATTTTATTGCTATAGAAAATTTTGTCAACATTTTACTTCCATAGAAAATTTTGTCAACATTTTATTTCTATAGAAAATTTTGTCAAGTTTTTATTTCTATAGAAAATTTTGTCGAAATTTTATTTCTATAGAAAATTTTGTCAAACTGAATTATATACGTATTTAATCGGCCTTTTTTTTTTGTTTAATATATACCCCTTATGGACTAACTTACAATTTAGAAGACAGTGTTAAAAAGTTTTACGATACCTTGCCATCGGCAAGTGTTATCGCAACCCAAGTAATTCGATTGTGGATGACAGCCTTTAGTAGAAGTTCCTACGCAATCCATGGTGGAGGGTACATAAGATTCGGCCTGGCCGAACTTACGGCCGTATATACTTGTTTTAGTTGGAATCGCGTTGTTGTGGTATACGGAGAGATTGTTAAAAAATAATATGGTAAAATAATATAATAAATAACAAATAAAATATATAAAATATTTGTTATTTTAAATTAGTGAGAAAAAATGTTCGTTTTTATACCCTCCACCATAGGATGGGGGTATATTAACTTCGTCATTCCGTTTGTAACACATCGAAATATTGCTTTAAGACCCCATAAAGTATATATATTCTGGGTCGTGGTAAAATTCTGAGTCGATCTGAGCATGTCCGTCCGTCCGTCCGTCCGTCTGTTGAAATCACGCTAACTTCCGAACGAAACAAGCTATCGACTTGAAACTTGGCACAAGTAGTTGTTATTGATGTAGGTCGGATGGTATTGCAAATGGGCCATATCGGTCCACTTTTACGTATAGCCCCCATATAAACGGACCCCCAAATTTGGCTTGTGAGGCCTCTAAGAGAAGCAAATTTCATCCGATCCGGCTGAAATTTGGTACATAGTGTTAGTATATGATCTCTAACAACCATGCAAGAATTGGTCCATATCGGTCCATAATTATATATAGCCCCCATATAAATCGATCCCCAGATTTGTCCTCCGGAGCCTCTTGGAAGAGCAAAATTCATCCGATCCGGTTGAAATTTGGAACATGGTGTTAGAATGTGGTCTCTAACAAACATGCAAGAATTGGTCCATATCGATCCTTAATTATATATAGCCACCATATAAACCGTTCCCCAGATTTGATCTCCGGAGCCTCTTGGAGGAGCAAAATTCATCCGATCCGGTTGAAATTTGCAACGTGGTGTTAGTATAAGGCCGCTAATCCCCATGCTTGTCAAAATTTTATTTCTATAGAAAATTTTTTCAAAATTTTATTTTTATAGAAAATTTTGTCAAAATTTTACTTCTATAGAAAATGTTGTCAAAATTTTATTTTGTCAAAATTTTATTTCTATAGAAACTTTAAACTTAATTATATACGTATTTTATCGGCCCTTTTGTAGATTAATATATACCACGTATGGACTATGTGGTATATATTACGTTGTTAGGAAGTTTTAAGATACCTTGCCATCGGTTTCAGTAGAAGTTTCTGCGCAATCCATGGTGGAGGGTACATAAGCTTCGGCCTGGCCGAACTTACGGCCGTATATACTTGTTTGAAAATAAATTTATCAATGTTCGTCATGGTGTATAAAGAAAGAAAACACCAGCAGAATAACAACCCTTTCATTTGTCTTCATTTTGGAATCTTCAATTATCAGGTAATATTCAGTGACGCTAACCTTTTGTAACAAAAATGGTTTATGATTTTTTATATTTGTAGGTATTTAAATCGTTAGGCAGCAACTTATTAAAAGTGAAAAGTACAAGAAGAAGAAAAAGTGTGTTTTACAGTTGATAATATCACATGGAAATTGGAAATAGTTGAATAATAAACTAATATTTCAAGGACAGTCGATGCTGTTGATTCTTAATAAATATATTCAATATATTAATAAAACATGTCTTTTTTTGAAGATAAAATTGCTTATATAAATAAATAAAATTGTATTTAAAACGAAGGTAAGCAGTTCTAATTATGAAGTAAAAGTTTTACCACAAATATGTAAGATTTGTCCAAATGAATGAAAAAATTTCAATAAAATCATTCCATATATGAATTCAAATCAGTTAAATTTTTTCATTCTGTAGTATTGTGGTACATAAATATAGGAAAATGTTAACTAATATATGGAATGCATTATACCTAATTTCTACGAAAATCACATCGTTCAAACAAATAAAAATGTCTTTGGCGCTATACGAAGTTCAACTTTCTTCACAATGAGTTCATTTTAACTTAAAGAAGGGGTCACTTTTTTCTGGGTGTATGAGAACAAGTTTTTCTACGATGAACAGCATGTCGGTGAATTCATGGTGTATGTTGATACAATAAGCGACGCAAGAGCCCACAGATCAATGAACGTGCTGGCGTTTATGAGAGTTGCGAGGGCACTGTCGATAGGAAATATGTTGGAGGTATCCAAGATTGGGTATGGCAGGGCGAAAGTTACGTTCAAAGATCATTATTCGGCAAACAATTTTGTCAATAATGAAAACATTGTAGCTGCTGGGTTTCAACCTAAGATTTTTGCCCATTTTGTTGCAAAGATGGGTATCTTGTATGAAGTGCCTGTGGAATACACAATTGATGAATTAAGAGATGACATTCAGACAAATGGCGTTGTTTTGGACATGTTCAGAGTGACTCGGAGGGTAGGTGAGGACAAAAGGGTGCCCACGGAACGTGTGAAGATCCTCTTTAAAGGTACGAAGGTCCCCGGCGAGATAATATTCTTTGGAAAAGAACTGAGACACGGCTTGAGATACCCAGTCAAGACCTTCGTATCTTTTGGTCAGTGTTATAACTGTTTTCGTTTTAACCACTATGCCCAGCATTGCAAACAAGCCATGGCATGTCGCAGAGGCTGCTTCCAACCGCATACAGAAAAGGACCCATGTGTGGAGAAGATTGTTTGTACCAACTGCAAGGGTGATCATGTACCCACTGATCGCAACTGTCCAGCTAGGGAAAAGGCATTCGAGATAAAACGCACCTGACGATGGAAAACTTATCATTCAGAGAGGCCAGAGCTAAATACTCCCCAGTACTTACGAATAGATCCAGCCTGCTCGATGAGGAGGTAGGTGGTGGTTTTCCCCGAATTCAGGACCATCACAGAGGCAGAGGCAGTTCAAACCGAAATAAGGAAATCAGCAATGAGGCTATGAATTCGGCGAGGATGCTGCATGCAAGGCATCCGTATTCCAAGATAGCTAGTATTCCAAGATAGCTAGAGGCACTGAACTGTGAGGAAACATACATCAGTCCGAATGGTACGGCCATTGCCAGAGCAGAAATGCATCGTGTCACTGAATTGGAGAGCTAAACAAAAAATTAAAATTCAACTTATTATGGTGAAAATACTCCAATATAACATACAAAGTCTCAACAAAGATGAAAACAAGGACGCACTAGAAATGTTGTTAGAAAGAAACGAGATAGATTTCGCACTGCTGTGAGACGTGGGTCAGGGGAAATTCTTCGACCAGTCTATGCAACTATGACTTTATTTCCAGAAACTGAGCGGATGGCTTCGGTGGTGTAGGCATATACTGCAGAAGAGACATTCGCTACTCTATCATCGGTTTTGCCAAGGGCATTGAGGCGATAGGCATATCGACTCTGAACTTGAAGAAGAATTTCAGTCTCATCGTGGCATATATTCCACCAAACACCCGATCCGGGGATTTTCGCACCATCGTGAAGTCCATAATGGGGCGAATAGGCGCTGTAAAGGGCCCTATGATTGTGGCGGGCGATCTTAATGCTAAGTCGGCTTCATGGGGAAATACTCGGTCAGATGCAAATGGAGATATTCTCAGTGAAATTGTGAGACACTCTGAATTAATATGTATTAACGATGGCAGTCCTACATTTAGTGTCAGCGAATCACAACATTCGGCGATTGATGTGACTTTCGTAAGGGAGGGCCTGTCAAATTATACTTGGAGAGCCATTAAGACTAAAATCACGAATAGTAATCACCTTCCGATCATAGTAGAAAATACGAGCTATTCGTCAAGGTCCAAATCATGTTCCAGAATCAGTTTCCCAGGCGTACTCAGGGACATGGCTACGTGTGAGATTGGGAATGACATTGACGAATTCAACAGGAATGTTCAGTCCATCATCAGGAACAATACCTCTGTATCAAACACTGGCAGGTTCCACGTACCGAAGCCTTGGTGGGACGAGAAGTGCTCTAGGCTCTTTAGAATCAGGAGTGCCGCTCGTCAGAAATATTATTCATACAGAACACCAGTCAATTGCTGGGAATTATCCGAGGTGGATGAGGAGTTTCGGTCATACACGCAAAAGAGGAAGAGAATGAATTTCAATGGTTTTCTGAGCGAGATTTCAGGCTCTACGCCTATTGGTGCAGTTTGGAATAGGATTAGAATTTTAAAGAAATATAAAATGGAGAAGGTCCCGAATAGCTCTTGGAATGATGAGCAAAAGATGCAGTACTTGGATAAATTAGCGACGGGCATGGTTGTCGGGGGTAACACACCCAGGGTATTCATGGGTGCTACGTCCGACACCAGGCCAACCCTCAGCTATGATAATTTCGACAAATATTTGAAAGGGAGAAGTCCACGCTCTTCGGCCGGACCTGATCAAATCACAAAATGGCATGATCATGAATCTAAGTCAGGAAGGCATTAGAAAAATTTTTTTACCACTTATGCCATATTTGGGCTAGTGGCATTGTACCTCAGAAATGGCGGTGCATACGTGTGGCACCTATCCCAAAGGCGGGAAAGGATTTGTCGAAAATTGAAAATTATCGACCGATAGCACTTTTGTGCACCCCTTTTAAGATATTGGAGGCGCAGCTGAAGGAGAACATCGAAGATCATATTTATAGGGTGAAATTGATACCGGACAGATCATATGCCATCAGAAGTGGCAGATTTACTTCGAATTGCGTTAACGACCTGATGGGTACAATCAAAAGTAAGAAATCTGAAGGAAACTATATTCTCGGTATGTGTGTGGATGTTGAAAAGGCATATGACTGCGTCAGTGTTGAGAAATTGGCAATAAGCATGTTCAGAATGGGATTTAATAGTCACGTGATTCAATGGATTCTAGATTTTAATAAGAAGAGGCGACTGATCCTGGGAAGTCACACAGTGGAAATTAGAAATGGTTTGGCTCAGGGCAGCAGTCTGAGCCCCACGCTGTTTCACTTATATACCAGAAACCTACACGGAATAAATGATGAAGACACCACCCTATTTCAATTTGCTGACGACTTTTTCATACTAGTCTTCAATCGGAATTTCGCTGCAGCTAAGTCCAGATTGAGGCAGAAAATCGTTGAATTCCGTAATGGATGTGAGGCACTCAATTTACGATTCAACATGTCCAAGACAAATATTGTGCATTTCAGCACTAGGCCACGCAATCTCCAGATGAACATAGATGGTACGGATTTGAATCAGGACAACAAAATTAAATTTCTGGGTATGATGATAACACCAAATGGGTCTATGGGTGACCACATTGACAGAACAATAGCTGCAGTTGACCGGAAATGTAATTTCCTGAAGATCTTAAGTGGGTGTACTTTTGGAGTTGATCCGACGAGATCGTTACACTTCTACAGCTTTCGCACTTTCGAAAATCGAATACGGTGCTGCTGTACTATCAAACCTTACAAAGACATCTGATAAAAAGCTGACAAGATGTCAAAACAATTTTAGGTCCACGAACACGATAATACTTTATCACATGGCAGCGGAGCTACCTCCTGGCCGCAGGTTTGAGTTTGCAACTGCTAAGGAATTAGTGAAATCGGCTGCATATGGCTTGCCGGCTATAGAAGTAGTTCGCGGTAATACTCTTGCAAGTAAGACGAGTTATGGAAAGGCTTATGAAAAATTTGAGTATATATAGTATAGCGGGCCTTCTGGGAAAATAAGACTGAACAATGATTTCTTCGGAAATACGGCGAGGAAAAAGAGTGATGCAAGTCCGCAGGTCATCAAAACGCTTTTCAACGTGAAAATGGAAAGTCTTAAAGAGGACAACTTTCAAATTTTTTTTACCGATGGTTCTATTATGGCTGGGACAACCGGATATGCCTTTTTACATCACGAATCCGGGCTAATAAAGAAATTTCGAACGCCTAAAAAATTTTCGTCTATGTCGGCCGAGCTGTTGGCTTTTAAAAAGACGATGGAGTTCGCCATACAATCCGATTACAAGAAAATAGCCATACTCACTGACAACTTGAGTGGCATGATGGCTCCAAGTGGAAGCTCACATAAAAACTTCATAATCGATGACATCAAGCTACTGGCGGAAGAATTTGAATCTCCTATTGAGTTTCACTTCATTCCCAACCACTGTAATATACCCCCCAATGAAACTGTAGATACAGCTGCTCGAGAGGCATGTATTTCCGGTATACCGAGTGAGGAAAAGTGGACCATAAAAGATGCAATAACCAAGATAGAAGAACAGTTGTGGAACGAATGGTCGGCTGAGTATGCAGCAATTGCCGTAAGGGCGGACTCGCATTACTTTAAAATCTTTCCAAATGCCTTGAGACGTCCATGGATTGATGGAAAGGGACATGACCCGGTAATAGTTAAAACTTTGAATCGGATTTTGAGCAACCATTGTTTTTGTAAATCTACTTTGGCCGACATGGGAGTATTTGATACAAATGAATGTGAGCGATGTGGTGTTGCTGAAACTGCGAATCATATCATATTTCAATGTGACAAATACTTGATGAAGAGAAGACACTATCCCTTTATTGAACAATGTTCTACACTTGATGAATTTGTTGCCCTATACGGTCTAGAGGAACTTATAATAATACATGATTTTCTCAGTGAGATCAACATCCGCCTTTGATACTACACCCTCTTACATGGACTCGAGTTAGGGGCTCGCAATTAGCCATGGCGTTCTACATCATATGATGGGAAGAAGAAACCGTCTCATTGTCGGAACTACACAAAAGGAAAAAAAAGTGATTTTGTTGAAATCCAACGAAGACGTAAAACGATTTATGCGTACCGAAAGGTTACTCAACATACAAACTATTTACAAATTAACACTCTGCTCTGAATTTAACGATGATCAAAATATACTCAAGCGCATTGAACATCAGCAGAACACCAGAATGAAGAAAGAAGGAAGATATACAATACCGAGACATAGGACCAGATATGGGCAGAATTCTTTGGCCATCCAATTACCGAGCGTTTTAAACAAATTACCTTTAGATATATTTAATATTAATGATAAGTTAAAACTGAAAAAGAATTTGAAAGATTATTTACTTGATAAACAATGAAGTAATTAAATCAAAGAAATGAAGAAATCATATTGCATAGATGAAAAAATGCTCACCATATTATGTATACTATTATTATTGTATTAATGCATCAACTCTCTTCAACACAATGTAATAATCTCCCGCAGAAAAACCTTAAGGTTTCGCGGGGTTCTATTAATTTGTAATGAAATATGAACTATGATCAATAAAAAAAAAAATTAAATTAAATTAAATTAAAATAAATTCAATTCAATTCAATCAATTCAATTCAATTCAATTCAATTCAATTCAATTCAATTCAATTCAATTCAATTAAATTAAATTAAATTAAATTAAATTAAATTAAATTAAATTAAATTAAATTAAATTAAATTAAATTAAATTAAATTAAATTAAATTAAATTAAATTAAATTAAATTAAATTAAATTAAATTAAATTAAATTAAATTAAATTAAATTAAATTAAATTAAATTAAATTAAATTAAATTAAATTAAATTAAATTAAATTAAATTAAATTAAATTAAATTAAATTAAATTAAATTAAATTAAATTAAATTAAATTAAATTAAATTAAATTAAATTAAATTAAATTAAATTAAATTAAATTAAATTAAATTAAATTAAATTAAATTAAATTAAATTAAATTAAATTAAATTAAATTAAATTAAATTAAATTAAATTAAATTAAATTAAATTAAATTAAATTAAATTAAATTAAATTAAATTAAATTAAATTAAATTAAATTAAATTAAATTAAATTAAATTAAATTAAATTAAATTAAATTAAATTAAATTAAATTAAATTAAATTAAATTAAATTAAATTAAATTAAATTAAATTAAATTAAATTAAATTAAATTAAATTAAATTAAATTAAATTAAATTAAATTAAATTAAATTAAATTAAATTAAATTAAATTAAATTAAATTAAATTAAATTAAATTAAATTAAATTAAATTAAATTAAATTAAATTAAATTAAATTAAATTAAATTAAATTAAATTAAATTAAATTAAATTAAATTAAATTAAATTAAATTAAATTAAATTAAATTAAATTAAATTAAATTAAATTAAATTAAATTAAATTAAATTAAATTAAATTAAATTAAATTAAATTAAATTAAATTAAATTAAATTAAATTAAATTAAATTAAATTAAATTAAATTAAATTAAATTAAATTAAATTAAATTAAATTAAATTAAATTAAATTAAATTAAATTAAATTAAATTAAATTAAATTAAATTAAATTAAATTAAATTAAATTAAATTAAATTAAATTAAATTAAATTAAATTAAATTAAATTAAATTAAATTAAATTAAATTAAATTAAATTAAATTAAATTAAATTAAATTAAATTAAATTAAATTAAATTAAATTAAATTAAATTAAATTAAATTAAATTAAATTAAATTAAATTAAATTAAATTAAATTAAATTAAATTAAATTAAATTAAATTAAATTAAATTAAATTAAATTAAATTGAATTAAATTAAATTACATTAAATTAAATTAAATTAAATTAAATTAAATTAAATTGAATTAAATTAAATTACATTAAATTAAATTAAATTAAATTAAATTAAATTAAATTAAATTAAATTAAATTAAATTAAATTAAATTAAATTAAATTAAATTAAATTAAATTAAATTAAATTAAATTAAATTAAATTAAATTAAATTAAATTAAATTAAATTAAATTAAATTAAATTAAATTAAATTAAATTAAATTAAATTAAATTAAATTAAATTAAATTAAATTAAATTAAATTAAATTAAATTAAATTAAATTAAATTAAATTAAATTAAATTAAATTAAATTAAATTAAATTAAATTAAATTAAATTAAATTAAATTAAATTAAATTAAATTAAATTAAATTAAATTAAATTAAATTAAATTAAATTAAATTAAATTAAATTAAATTAAATTAAATTAAATTAAATTAAATTAAATTAAATTAAATTAAATTAAATTAAATTAAATTAAATTAAATTAAATTAAATTAAATTAAATTAAATTAAATTAAATTAAATTAAATTAAATTAAATTAAATTAAATTAAATTAAATTAAATTAAATTAAATTAAATTAAATTAAATTAAATTAAATTAAATTAAATTAAATTAAATTAAATTAAATTAAATTAAATTAAATTAAATTAAATTAAATTAAATTAAATTAAATTAAATTAAATTAAATTAAATTAAATTAAATTAAATTAAATTAAATTAAATTAAATTAAATTAAATTAAATTAAATTAAATTAAATTAAATTAAATTAAATTAAATTAAATTAAATTAAATTAAATTAAATTAAATTAAATTAAATTAAATTAAATTAAATTAAATTAAATTAAATTAAATTAAATTAAATTAAATTAAATTAAATTAAATTAAATTAAATTAAATTAAATTAAATTAAATTAAATTAAATTAAATTAAATTAAATTAAATTAAATTAAATTAAATTAAATTAAATTAAATTAAATTAAATTAAATTAAATTAAATTAAATTAAATTAAATTAAATTAAATTAAATTAAATTAAATTAAATTAAATTAAATTAAATTAAATTAAATTAAATTAAATTAAATTAAATTAAATTAAATTGTAGGTGGTTCAAATAATGCACGCTATTTATCAAAATTTAAAATTATTTATTTTTAGAAATTGATAGCAATAATTTGAAAAAGTAAAAATTGAAGTGAAAAAATAATTTGACAAAAAACACAAAACAAATTAGATTTAAAAAATCAAATTTAAAAACGAGTGTCGCCACAATACTCCCCTTCCAGTGCGAAACTAACGACGGGCTTTGTTCTTGAGTGAGTTTCAAACGATGTCGTGTTATCATCGACGTAAGTTGGTTTAAGTCGATCCACTGTAACGTTCTCTTCGTTCCTACCCATTCGAATCTTAAAGTACTTTGAAGATCGCTCAGTCACTTCATAAGGTCCTGAATATTTGGGCATTAACGGCTTTTGAACTTTATCAATTCGTAGCCATACATGTGAGCAATTGTTTAAATCTTTGTTTAAAAATGGTGTGTTTTTGGCATGATTACTGGTCTGAGATGGTCGTAAATTGTCGAACACATTACGAAGATGTTGCAGATAATCTGATGGTTCTTGTGATGTATCAGCTGTATTTCGGAAGAATTCTCCTGGGAGATGTAAGCTTTCACCATATACCAACTCAGCACTAGTTGTACCAATATCTTCCTTTAAAGTTGATCGTATCCCTAGCATCACAACAGGGAGTGTTTTTGTCCATTGTATGTTTTTATGGCATGTTATAGCGGTTTTTAAAGTGCGGTGAAAACGTTCCACAATGCCATTTGCCTGAGGGTGGTAGGCGGTTGTATGATGTACTTTTGCACCTAGAAATTTTGCTATGTTTAAAAAATTAAGTGAAGTAAATTGTGCCCCTCGATCTGTGTATATGTTATCCGGGCATCCAAATCGTGAGACCCAACCTGAAAGTAAGTTATTGCATATGGTTACCGAAGTGATGTCTTTAAGTGGAATTGCTTCGGGCCAACGTGTAAATCGGTCGACAACAGTGAGTAGGTATCGATGGCCTTCTGACTGTGGCAATGGTCCCACAATGTCTATATGTATATCTGCGAATCTGCGGCTTGGCAAATCAAAATTACCCAATGCGGATTTTGTGTGACGGTGTATCTTACACGATTGACAAGATTGACAGTTTATAGTCCATCGATTAATGTCTTTATTCATAGAGGGCCACACAAATCTGGAGGAAATAAGTTTCCTAGTTGAGCGGATGCCAGGATGTGACAGGTTATGTATATCTTCGAAAATATTTTTTCGAAACTGTCGAGGCACATAGGGGCGTGTTTTGTTAGTTGAAACGTCACAGTAAATGCTTTTTTTGCTATGAGGTATTTCCAATTTCTTTAGCTTTAGTTTTGTTTTGGAAGACAACAATTTAGTGAGTTCTTCATCGTTTTGTTGAGCCAAGTAAATTTGATTGTAATCAATTGCAGAGTTTTCTGATATTCTGGAGAGGGTATCTGCCACGATATTGTCTCGACCAGATATGTGTCGTATGTCAGTCGTATATTGCCCAATTAGGTCAAGGTGTCTCCATTGTCTGGGAGTTGACTTTTCTGAATTTTGGTTAAAAGCAAAACAGAGCGGTTTGTGATCTGTGAATAAAGTAAATTGTCGACCTTCTAGTATATGACGAAAGTGACGGATGGCTTCATAAGCGGCTAATAATTCGCGATCATACGCGCTGTATTTGATTTGTGAAGGGCTTAGTTTTTTAGAAAAGAAAGCCAAAGGTTCCCACCTACTATCAACCATTTGTTCCACAACGGCCCCAATGCCGTTATTGGAGGCGTCAACTTTAAGAGCCATTGGGGCATTAGGCTTGGGATGAGATAGCATAACAGCTCTAGCAAACAACGACTTGTAGCGGACGAATGCATTTTCGGCTTCCATGGTCCAAATAACTGGTCTTTTATCTTTCTTTGTGGCTCCTTTTAGATATTCATTTAGAGGTATTTGAAGCTCAGCTGCCTTGGGTAAAAACCGCCTATAATAATTGCTCATTGCTAAAAATTGTCGCAACTCCTGAATGGTGTTTGGTTTTGGGTAGTTTGTAATAGTTTCCACTTTTGAGTCTGTGGGCATTAATCCGGATGCGTTGATCTTGAAACCAAGGAAATTTATTTCTGAGAGTCCAAATTTGCATTTCGTTTGGTTTAAAATGATTCCATGATCTTGGAATCGTTGAAAAATGATCCTAAGATGTTGCAAGTGTTCTTCATTATTTTTTGATGCTATTAGTGCGTCATCCAAGTAGCAAAATACGAAGTCGAGGCCACGTAGTACCGTATCCATAAGCCTTTGAAAACTTTGTGCAGCATTCTTTAACCCAAATGGCATTTTAATATATTCGTATAAGCCAAAAGGCGTAATAATTGCAGTTTTTTTGATATCATCTGGAAAAATGTCCACTTGGTGATATGCCCTCACCATATCTAGAGTTGAAAAAATTGTGCATCCGTTAAGTTTTTGGTTGCAATCAGTAACAAACGCACAGATAAAAATAAGTTTGAGAACCAATAACTTTTGTTGGAAAACCAATAACAAAATTTGTTAATTTTCCTGCAACAAACTAATTTGTACTTTTAATAACCATTATTACAAAAAAAGTTGTTAGCAATCGTTACCATCAGAAGGCAACAAATAATTTGTGTTCTCAATAACATAATTTGTAAGTAATTTGTTGAGCATCCAACAGTACAAAATATTTGTTGTTGAACGTTACGTTTAATCCTCAACAAATATTTTTTAATTTGAACGAAAAAATTTGTTTGTGGTTTGTTGGAGTCTATCAATGACCTGTAACAAATTTATTGGTGTATTGATAAAAAATTAAATTGAAATTAAAATTGACAGAATTTTGCTATGAATTGCACCAAAATTGCAAAATTGCCGGAACAATTTTGGAGATATTTTGTTAAGTATACACAGAGAAGGAATATGACCAAAATGTTATTTTTGGACGGGGAACATGTAACATTTTTGTGTCGAAAATCCTATACTCAGTTTTGTAAATGTTTGACAATTTTAAATTTGAGTAGTCCCGGGTCTAGCAAGCATTTTGACAACTTTTTGCCCAGTGCTATATATTCTAGTTAATTAGAATTGTAATAACTCTAATCCCGATAATAATATGGTTTTATTATTTATCTCATACAAAAACACATTTAAGAAACTACCATATTGAAAAAAATACATTTTTCACAGACATTTATAAATGTCCTTCTGTATTCTCTGATGAGTGAGCTCTTTGCTTGCTATCATACACGTGCATGTGCTCATACTCGTTTTGTTCTAACGGTATTCTACGCATACTTCTTTTAGCTTTCGTACACATTCTCAGCGATGTGCGCGTAACACACCCAGAAAAAAGGGGCTCTAATGCCAACTGAACTTTATTTTAGTTTATGGAGATTAGTCGATTTTAGTTAAATTTTGCACAATATGAGCTTTAATGACAATATGAACTTTAATGACATGATCTAAAAATAAGAAAAAAAGTTGTATACAAATATAGTGCACAATTTTACTAAAAAATAAAATAGTTCATATTTTCCTAAAATGACAGAAATTTGCTTAAATTGAGTTCATAAGTCTCTAAAATGAGTAAATTTTACTAAAATTGTACCTGTCTCGAACTTCGTACAGCGCTAAAGACATTTTAACAATTTTTAAATCCAAGTTTTTCTTCCAAAATATGAATTTGTCTTAAACAACAGAAACAAATTTATTATTTTTAACAAATTTTCTTCAATTTGAAAAAAAGTATTAACTTATTTGTAACATGTTGCAATTGGAAAACTATTTTAGTTAAAATTTTCTAAAATAAACCTACATTTTCTTCCACGGTGGGGTCACTTTTTTTTGGGTGCAGTCTTGTATTTTTGTTTTTGTTTTCATATCGATAGCAGTCAACTATTTTCGCAACAAAGCAATTTGTTAAAAATTCAGAATATTTCTATTATTTCTTCTGTGAAGCATCTACAAACACATTTCAACAACAAATGCCCCATGTTCAATAGACAAATTTGTTGAGCATCAGCAGATTCTACATACAAATAAATTTGTTAATATTTATTTGCAGTTATTTTTTTGTGTGCGGTATGTTGTATCGATCTGGGACAGTTTTCTTATTCAAATCGCGATAGTCTCCACAGCATCGCCAAGTGCCATCTTTTTTGGGCACCATGTGCAAAGGACTTGACCATTCCGATTTCGACGGACGTATTATACCATTTTCAAGGAGAAATTCAAATTCTTTTTTAGCTGCCGCTAATTTTGTGGTGTCCAGACGGCGGGCCCTGGCATGCGACGGTGGACCTGTAGTTTCTATATGATGAAAAACTGTATGTTGTGGTAGACGTTGGAGGGCATTTGACATCCGATAAATATTTGGAAATTCCGATAGTAACTTTGTAAATTGACTATCATCTTTAAGAATTGCCGTAATACCGCCGGAGGATTCCTTTGTTATGGTAGCTTGAGATTTAATCATTGTTTGTCCGTCAACCAATTGATTATTTTTCAAGTCAGGAAGAATATGAAAATATGACAGAAAATCTGATCCGATAATTGCTTTGGTTACGTCAGCTATAACGAAGTTCCACTTAAAATTTCTGCGTAGACCAAGGTCTAAACAAAGAATACTAGTCCCGAATGTTTTAATTGGAGTACCGTTAGCCGCGAAGAGATTGACAGGTGCATTATTATTATTTGCAATTAAAATGGAGTTTTTACAGAATGATTTAGGAAGTACAGAAATGTCTGCGCCAGTATCTATTAAGAAAGTATTTTGTGTTTGGCGATCTTTAACAAAGAGGCGGCAAGAGTTTATTGCTTCGCATTCGGCTGCCGCAAAATCCGAATGCAATTCTATTTTTTTGGAAATGAGCAGGGCGCTATGCACTTAAGCGCCTTATCCTTGAAGTTGTTATGATACCAGCAATACTCCTTTCGGCCTCTGGATTTACTTCGAGATCTATTTCGTGATCTTAAAAATTCTGGTGAACGGGGT
The DNA here is from genome assembly GCF_050003625.1 of Haematobia irritans. Lineage (NCBI taxonomy): Eukaryota > Metazoa > Arthropoda > Insecta > Diptera > Muscidae > Haematobia > Haematobia irritans. The sequence continues at coordinate 76,373,031 of NC_134398.1, read as the reverse complement.
CGAACCTGATCGAAACGTTTTTCAAGGGCGTCGATTTTATTTAATATAGCAGACATATCGTAGGAATGATTGTTCTCGATTCCAAATATTGATGGATTTAGTTGCTCCATTATTTTGTCTGCTTGTTCTGCAATGTCTTCCAAATTACCTTTGTTGCCAGTGAGAATTATTTTAACTTTCTCTGGCATCTGTTCATAGAATAACGCTCTTAAAACTGATTCACTAACCTGACCAGTTGCCGCATTGCGCATCATTTGTAAGTAATGGCTGGGTTTTTGATCACCAATGGCATGTCCCAATAAAAGACGCCTGAGTTTCTTTTCATCGGATTCTGTGAATGCGGAAATAAGTTTCTTTTTTAAAGCCTCGTACTTACATCCCTCGAATGTTGTAGCCATTATAATATCTGACGCGAATTCTAGTGTTTCCGGGTCTAAATTACAAATTATGTGGTCGTATTTAGTTTCACTTCTTGTAATTCGATTGACTTTGAATACCGCTTCAACTTGAATGAACCAGAGTTTAGGGTTTTGCTTCCAAAATGGTGGAATTTTTACGCTGGTTGTGGAGGCAATCTGAGGCTGTGCCTGTTGGAAAGCTAAAGAGTTTTGAAGGTCTGAGCCTTCTCTTCCAGTATTTTCTTCAGTCATAGTGTTCTTATGTCGGGGTCACCAATGTAGGTGGTTCAAATAATGCACGCTATTTATCAAAATTTAAAATTATTTATTTTTAGAAATTGATAGCAATAATTTGAAAAAGTAAAAATTGAAGTGAAAAAATAATTTGACAAAAAACACAAAACAAATTAGATTTAAAAAATCAAATTTAAAAACGAGTGTCGCCACAAAATTAAATTAAATTAAATTAAATTAAATTAAATTAAATTAAATTAAATTAAATTAAATTAAATTAAATTAAATTAAATTAAATTAAATTAAATTAAATTAAATTAAATTAAATTAAATTAAATTAAATTAAATTAAATTAAATTAAATTAAATTAAATTAAATTAAATTAAATTAAATTAAATTAAATTAAATTAAATTAAATTAAATTAAATTAAATTAAATTAAATTAAATTAAATTAAATTAAATTAAATTAAATTAAATTAAATTAAATTAAATTAAATTAAATTAAATTAAATTAAATTAAATTAAATTAAATTAAATTAAATTAAATTAAATTAAATTAAATTAAATTAAATTAAATTAAATTAAATTAAATTAAATTAAATTAAATTAAATTAAATTAAATTAAATTAAATTAAATTAAATTAAATTAAATTAAATTAAATTAAATTAAATTAAATTAAATTAAATTAAATTAAATTAAATTAAATTAAATTAAATTAAATTAAATTAAATTAAATTAAATTAAATTAAATTAAATTAAATTAAATTAAATTAAATTAAATTAAATTAAATTAAATTAAATTAAATTAAATTAAATTAAATTAAATTAAATTAAATTAAATTAAATTAAATTAAATTAAATTAAATTAAATTAAATTAAATTAAATTAAATTAAATTAAATTAAATTAAATTAAATTAAATTAAATTAAATTAAATTAAATTAAATTAAATTAAATTAAATTAAATTAAATTAAATTAAATTAAATTAAATTAAATTAAATTAAATTAAATTAAATTAAATTAAATTAAATTAAATTAAATTAAATTAAATTAAATTAAATTAAATTAAATTAAATTAAATTAAATTAAATTAAATTAAATTAAATTAAATTAAATTAAATTAAATTAAATTAAATTAAATTAAATTAAATTAAATTAAATTAAATTAAATTAAATTAAATTAAATTAAATTAAATTAAATTAAATTAAATTAAATTAAATTAAATTAAATTAAATTAAATTAAATTAAATTAAATTAAATTAAATTAAATTAAATTAAATTAAATTAAATTAAATTAAATTAAATTAAATTAAATTAAATTAAATTAAATTAAATTAAATTAAATTAAATTAAATTAAATTAAATTAAATTAAATTAAATTAAAATTAAATTAAATTAAATTAAATTAAATTAAATTAAATTAAATTAAATTAAATTAAATTAAATTAAATTAAATTAAATTAAATTAAATTAAATTAAATTAAATTAAATTAAATTAAATTAAATTAAATTAAATTAAATTAAATTAAATTAAATTATAAATTAAATTAAATTAAATTAAATTAAATTAAATTAAATTAAATTAAATTAAATTAAATTAAATTAAATTAAATTAAATTAAATTAAATTAAATTAAATTAAATTAAATTAAATAATTAAATTAAATTAAATTAAATTAAATTAAATTAAATTAAATTAAATTAAATTAAATTAAATTAATTAAATTAAATTAAATTAAATTAAATTAAATTAAATTAAATTAAATTAAATTAATTAAATTAAATTAAATTAAATTAAATTAAATTAAATTAAATTAAATTAAATTAAATTAAATTAAATTAAATTAAATTAAATTAAATTAAATTAAATTAAATTAAATTAAATTAAATTAAATTAAATTAAATTAAATTAAATTAAATTAAATTAAATTAAATTAAATTAAATTAAATTAAATTAAATTAAATTAAATTAAATTAAATTAAATTAAATTAAATTAAATTAAATTAAATTAAATTAAATTAAATTAAATTAAATTAAATTAAATTAAATTAAATAAATTAAATTAAATTAAATTAAATTAAATTAAATTAAATTAAATTAAATTAAATTAAATTAAATTAAATTAAATTAAATTAAATTAAATTAAATTAAATTAAATTAAATTAAATTAAATTAAATTAAATTAAATTAAATTAAATTAAATTAAATTAAATTAAATTAAATTAAATTAAATTAAATTAAATTAAATTAAATTAAATTAAATTAAATTAAATTAAATTAAATTAAATTAAATTAAATTAAATTAAATTAAATTAAATTAATTAAATTAAATTAAATTAAATTAAATTAAATTAAATTAAATTAAATTAAATTAAATTAAATTAAATTAAATTAAATTAAATTAAATTAAATTAAATTAAATTAAATTAAATTAAATTAAATTAAATTAAATTAAATTAAATTAAATTAAATTAAATTAAATTAAATTAAATTAAATTAAATTAAATTAAATTAAATTAAATTAAATTAAATTAAATTAAATTAAATTAAATTAAATTAAATTAAATTAAATTAAATTAAATTAAATTAAATTAAATTAAATTAAATTAAATTAATTAAATTAAATTAAATTAAATTAAATTAAATTAAATTAAATTAAATTAAATTAAATTAAATTAATTAAATTAAATTAAATTAAATTAAATTAAATTAAATTAAATTAAATTAAATTAAATTAAATTAAATTAAATTAAATTAAATTAAATTAAATTAAATTAAATTAAATTAAATTAAATTAAATTAAATTAAATTAAATTAAATTAAATTAAATTAAATTAAATTAAATTAAATTAAATTAAATTAAATTAAATTAAATTAAATTAAATTAAATTAAATTAAATTAAATTAAATTAAATTAAATTAAATTAAATTAAATTAAATTAAATTAAATTAAATTAAATTAAATTAAATTAAATTAAATTAAATTAAATTAAATTAAATTAAATTAAATTAAATTAAATTAAATTAAATTAAATTAAATTAAATTAAATTAAATTAAATTAAATTAAATTAAATTAAATTAAATTAAATTAAATTAAATTAAATTAAATTAAATTAAATTAAATTAAATTAAATTGAATTAAATTAAATTAAATTAAATTAAATTAAATTAAATTAAATTAAATTAAATTAAATTAAATTAAATTAAATTAAATTAAATTAAATTAAAAAGATTAATTTGTCATTGTGCGGCTGAATATCGGATCTTCGCGACGCGTGTATACAGAAAAAATTCTGGAAATTTTGGCGGTTTCTGCATTCATTAAATAAAGTGAAATTTAAATTTAGTGAATTCTTTTTGCGAGACTGGCATAATTTAGGGATTAAAGACTGGCGTTGAATTAACGTTTTCTTTTCCTTTGTTTGTTTTTATCCCATTGGATATATCGAGAAGTGCTAATAGAAGGTTGTTGTTGTTTCTACTTTGGGTTGGAGGATGGAGGGGGTTGTGCTTGACCCCCCTCCGCCTGGGGAGGCAGTGTCTCTAAAGGAGGCCTCGAACAGAAGGAGGAAAAAGGAGAGAGAAAAGGAGCAACGTAAACGTCCGAAGAATGATGTGGAGGTGGTGAATGGCGGCGTCCCCTTGGGGGATTATGTGAATGCTGTTGACAGTGTGCGCTCCAGAAGTGTGAGTCGTTCTAGGAGCTCTAAAAATCGGAAGATGTATAATGTAGAAGGAGCTACGAATGTTGGGAAAGCGATCATTCCGGCAGGCTACAAGAGTAGCTACACCCAGAAAAAAGTGCCTTCGAAACTAAAGGAAAAAATTTTCACCAATATGGTTTATCCATTTTATTACCATTAATGTAAATTTTTGTGAGAAATAATAAAATTTACTCGTTTCAGCAAAAAAAATCCTAAACTGTAAGCAGTTAGGAATAGTTCATTAACTAGAATAAGGCATGGAATGCAATCCTTTCAAAACTTAAGGAAACACACTTGTTAGAATATAGGAAATTTTCCTATATTTCTATTGTTACCTGTAATCGATACCTGTCATCGTAATCGATGTGTTTGCGCGTGGGTGTATCGACATGTTTGCGCGTGGGTTGTTTTTTTAGTTGGAATCGCGTTGTTGTGGTATACGTTATTTTAAATTAGTTATTTTAAATTAGTGAGAAAAAATGTTCGTTTTTATACCCTCCACCATAGGATGGGGGTATATTAACTTCGTCATTCCGTTTGTAACACATCGAAATATTGCTTTAAGACCCCATAAAGTATATATATTCTGGGTCGTGGTGAAATTCTGAGTCGATCTGAGCATGTCCGTCCGTCCGTCCGTCTGTTGAAATCACGCTAACTTCCGAACGAAACAAGCTATCGACTTGAAACTTGGCACAAGTAGTTGTTATTGATGTAGGTCGGATGGTATTGCAAATGGGCCATATCGGTCCACTTTTACGTATAGCCCCCATATAAACGGACCCCCAAATTTGGCTTGTGAGGCCTCTAAGAGAAGCAAATTTCATCCGATCCGGCTGAAATTTGGTACATAGTGTTAGTATATGATCTCTAACAACCATGCAAAAATTGGTCTATATCGGTCCACTTTTACGTATAGCCCCCATATAAACGGACCCCCAAATTTGGCTTGCGATTGCTCTAAGAGAAGCAAATTTCATCCGATCCGGTTGAAATTTGGTACATGGTGTTAGTATATAGTCTCTAACAACCATGCAAGAATTGGTCCATATCGGTCCATAATTATATATAGCCCCCATATAAATCGATCCCCAGATTTGTCCTCCGGAGCCTCTTGGAAGAGCAAAATTCATCCGATCCGGTTGAAATTTGGAACATGGTGTTAGAATGTGGTCTCTAACAAACATGCAAGAATTGGTCCATATCGATCCTTAATTATATATAGCCACCATATAAACCGTTCCCCAGATTTGATCTCCGGAGCCTCTTGGAGGAGCAAAATTCATCCGATCCGGTTGAAATTTGCAACGTGGTGTTAGTATAAGGCCGCTAATCCCCATGCTTGTCAAAATTTTATTTCTATAGAAAATTTTTTCAAAATTTTATTTTTATAGAAAATTTTGTCAAAATTTTACTTCTATAGAAAATGTTGTCAAAATTTTATTTTGTCAAAATTTTATTTCTATAGAAACTTTAAACTTAATTATATACGTATTTTATCGGCCCTTTTGTAGATTAATATATACCACGTATGGACTATGTGGTATATATTACGTTGTTAGGAAGTTTTAAGATACCTTGCCATCGGTTTCAGTAGAAGTTTCTGCGCAATCCATGGTGGAGGGTACATAAGCTTCGGCCTGGCCGAACTTACGGCCGTATATACTTGTTTGAAAATAAATTTATCAATGTTCGTCATGGTGTATAAAGAAAGAAAACACCAGCAGAATAACAACCCTTTCATTTGTCTTCATTTTGGAATCTTCAATTATCAGGTAATATTCAGTGACGCTAACCTTTTGTAACAAAAATGGTTTATGATTTTTTATATTTGTAGGTATTTAAATCGTTAGGCAGCAACTTATTAAAAGTGAAAAGTACAAGAAGAAGAAAAAGTGTGTTTTACAGTTGATAATATCACATGGAAATTGGAAATAGTTGAATAATAAACTAATATTTCAAGGACAGTCGATGCTGTTGATTCTTAATAAATATATTCAATATATTAATAAAACATGTCTTTTTTTGAAGATAAAATTGCTTATATAAATAAATAAAATTGTATTTAAAACGAAGGTAAGCAGTTCTAATTATGAAGTAAAAGTTTTACCACAAATATGTAAGATTTGTCCAAATGAATGAAAAAATTTCAATAAAATCATTCCATATATGAATTCAAATCAGTTAAATTTTTTCATTCTGTAGTATTGTGGTACATAAATATAGGAAAATGTTAACTAATATATGGAATGCATTATACCTAATTTCTACGAAAATCACATCGTTCAAACAAATAAAAATGTCTTTGGCGCTATACGAAGTTCAACTTTCTTCACAATGAGTTCATTTTAACTTAAAGAAGGGGTCACTTTTTTCTGGGTGTATGAGAACAAGTTTTTCTACGATGAACAGCATGTCGGTGAATTCATGGTGTATGTTGATACAATAAGCGACGCAAGAGCCCACAGATCAATGAACGTGCTGGCGTTTATGAGAGTTGCGAGGGCACTGTCGATAGGAAATATGTTGGAGGTATCCAAGATTGGGTATGGCAGGGCGAAAGTTACGTTCAAAGATCATTATTCGGCAAACAATTTTGTCAATAATGAAAACATTGTAGCTGCTGGGTTTCAACCTAAGATTTTTGCCCATTTTGTTGCAAAGATGGGTATCTTGTATGAAGTGCCTGTGGAATACACAATTGATGAATTAAGAGATGACATTCAGACAAATGGCGTTGTTTTGGACATGTTCAGAGTGACTCGGAGGGTAGGTGAGGACAAAAGGGTGCCCACGGAACGTGTGAAGATCCTCTTTAAAGGTACGAAGGTCCCCGGCGAGATAATATTCTTTGGAAAAGAACTGAGACACGGCTTGAGATACCCAGTCAAGACCTTCGTATCTTTTGGTCAGTGTTATAACTGTTTTCGTTTTAACCACTATGCCCAGCATTGCAAACAAGCCATGGCATGTCGCAGAGGCTGCTTCCAACCGCATACAGAAAAGGACCCATGTGTGGAGAAGATTGTTTGTACCAACTGCAAGGGTGATCATGTACCCACTGATCGCAACTGTCCAGCTAGGGAAAAGGCATTCGAGATAAAACGCACCTGACGATGGAAAACTTATCATTCAGAGAGGCCAGAGCTAAATACTCCCCAGTACTTACGAATAGATCCAGCCTGCTCGATGAGGAGGTAGGTGGTGGTTTTCCCCGAATTCAGGACCATCACAGAGGCAGAGGCAGTTCAAACCGAAATAAGGAAATCAGCAATGAGGCTATGAATTCGGCGAGGATGCTGCATGCAAGGCATCCGTATTCCAAGATAGCTAGTATTCCAAGATAGCTAGAGGCACTGAACTGTGAGGAAACATACATCAGTCCGAATGGTACGGCCATTGCCAGAGCAGAAATGCATCGTGTCACTGAATTGGAGAGCTAAACAAAAAATTAAAATTCAACTTATTATGGTGAAAATACTCCAATATAACATACAAAGTCTCAACAAAGATGAAAACAAGGACGCACTAGAAATGTTGTTAGAAAGAAACGAGATAGATTTCGCACTGCTGTGAGACGTGGGTCAGGGGAAATTCTTCGACCAGTCTATGCAACTATGACTTTATTTCCAGAAACTGAGCGGATGGCTTCGGTGGTGTAGGCATATACTGCAGAAGAGACATTCGCTACTCTATCATCGGTTTTGCCAAGGGCATTGAGGCGATAGGCATATCGACTCTGAACTTGAAGAAGAATTTCAGTCTCATCGTGGCATATATTCCACCAAACACCCGATCCGGGGATTTTCGCACCATCGTGAAGTCCATAATGGGGCGAATAGGCGCTGTAAAGGGCCCTATGATTGTGGCGGGCGATCTTAATGCTAAGTCGGCTTCATGGGGAAATACTCGGTCAGATGCAAATGGAGATATTCTCAGTGAAATTGTGAGACACTCTGAATTAATATGTATTAACGATGGCAGTCCTACATTTAGTGTCAGCGAATCACAACATTCGGCGATTGATGTGACTTTCGTAAGGGAGGGCCTGTCAAATTATACTTGGAGAGCCATTAAGACTAAAATCACGAATAGTAATCACCTTCCGATCATAGTAGAAAATACGAGCTATTCGTCAAGGTCCAAATCATGTTCCAGAATCAGTTTCCCAGGCGTACTCAGGGACATGGCTACGTGTGAGATTGGGAATGACATTGACGAATTCAACAGAAATGTTCAGTCCATCATCAGGAACAATACCTCTGTATCAAACACTGGCAGGTTCCACGTACCGAAGCCTTGGTGGGACGAGAAGTGCTCTAGGCTCTTTAGAATCAGGAGTGCCGCTCGTCAGAAATATTATTCATACAGAACACCAGTCAATTGCTGGGAATTATCCGAGGCGGATGAGGAGTTTCGGTCATACACGCAAAAGAGGAAGAGAATGAATTTCAATGGTTTTCTGAGCGAGATTTCAGGCTCTACGCCTATTGGTGCAGTTTGGAATAGGATTAGAATTTTAAAGAAATATAAAATGGAGAAGGTCCCGAATAGCTCTTGGAATGATGAGCAAAAGATGCAGTACTTGGATAAATTAGCGACGGGCATGGTTGTCGGGGTAACACACCCAGGGTATTCATGGGTGCTACGTCCGACACCAGGCCAACCCTCAGCTATGATAATTTCGACAAATATTTGAAAGGGAGAAGTCCACGCTCTTCGGCCGGACCTGATCAAATCACAAAATGGCATGATCATGAATCTAAGTCAGGAAGGCATTAGAAAATTTTTTTTACCACTTATGCCATATTTGGGCTAGTGGCATTGTACCTCAGAAATGGCGGTGCATACGTGTGGCACCTATCCCAAAGGCGGGAAAGGATTTGTCGAAAATTGAAAATTATCGACCGATAGCACTTTTGTGCACCCCTTTTAAGATATTGGAGGCGCAGCTGAAGGAGAACATCGAAGATCATATTTATAGGGTGAAATTGATACCGGACAGATCATATGCCTTCAGAAGTGGCAGATTTACTTCGAATTGCGTTAACGACCTGATGGGTACAATCAAAAGTAAGAAATCTGAAGGAAACTATATTCTCGGTATGTGTGTGGATGTTGAAAAGGCATATGACTGCGTCAGTGTTGAGAAATTGGCAATAAGCATGTTCAGAATGGGATTTAATAGTCACGTGATTCAATGGATTCTAGATTTTAATAAGAAGAGGCGACTGATCCTGGGAAGTCACACAGTGGAAATTAGAAATGGTTTGGCTCAGAGCAGCAGTTTGAGCCCCACGCTGTTTAACTTATAAACCAGAAACCTACACGGAATAAATGATGAAGACACCACCCTATTTCAATTTGCTGACGACTTTTTCATACTAGTCTTCAATCGGAATTTCGCTGCAGCTAAGTCCAGATTGAGGCAGAAAATCGTTGAATTCCGTAATGGATGTGAGGCACTCAATTTACGATTCAACATGTCCAAGACAAATATTGTGCATTTCAGCACTAGGCCACGCAATCTCCAGATGAACATAGATGGTACGGATTTGAATCAGGACAACAAAATTAAATTTCTGGGTATGATGATAACACCAAATGGGTCTATGGGTGACCACATTGACAGAACAATAGCTGCAGTTGACCGGAAATGTAATTTCCTGAAGATCTTAAGTGGGTGTACTTTTGGAGTTGATCCGACGAGATCGTTACACTTCTACAGCTTTCGCACTTTCGAAAATCGAATACGGTGCTGCTGTACTATCAAACCTTACAAAGACATCTGATAAAAAGCTGACAAGATGTCAAAACAATTTTTTACGCAAGTCATTGGGGTTGATTAGGTCCACGAACTCGATAATACTTTATCACATGGCAGCGGAGCTACCTCCTGGCCGCAGGTTTGAGTTTGCAACTGCTAAGGAATTAGTGAAATCGGCTGCATATGGCTTGCCGGGTATAGAAGTAGTTCGCGGTAATACTCTTGCAAGTAAGACGAGTTATGGAAAGGCTTATGAAAAATTTGAGTATATAGTTGACGACATTGGCAGAACCAAAATCCTTAGCGGGCCTTCTGGGAAAATAAGACTGAACAATGATTTCTTCGGAAATACGGCGAGGAAAAAGAGTGAGGCAAGTCCGCAGGTCATCAAAACGCTTTTCAACGTGAAAATGGAAAGTCTTAAAGAGGGGAACTTTCAAATTTTTTTTACCGATGGTTCTATTATGGCTGGGACAACCGGATATGCCTTTTTACATCACGAATCCGGGCTAATAAAGAAATCTCGAACGCCTAAAAAATTTTCGTCTATGTCGGCCGAGCTGTTGGCTTTTAAAAAGACGATGGAGTTCGCCATACAATCCGATTACAAGAAAATAGCCATACTCACTGACAACTTGAGTGGCATGATGGCTCCAAGTGGAAGCTCACATAAAAACTTCATAATCGATGACATCAAGCTACTGGCGGAAGAATTTGAATCTCCTATTGAGTTTCACTTCATTCCCAACCACTGTAATATACCCCCCAATGAAACTGTAGATACAGCTGCTCGAGAGGCATGTATTTCCGGTATACCGAGTGAGGAAAAGTGGACCATAAAAGATGCAATAACCAAGATAGAAGAACAGTTGTGGAACGAATGGTCGGCTGAGTATGCAGCAATTGCCGTAAGGGCGGACTCGCATTACTTTAAAATCTTTCCAAATGCCTTGAGACGTCCATGGTTTGATGGAAAGGGACATGACCCGGTAATAGTTAAAACTTTGAATCGGATTTTGAGCAACCATTGTTTTTGTAAATCTACTTTGGCCGACATGGGAGTATTTGATACAAATGAATGTGAGCGATGTGGTGTTGCTGAAACTGCGAATCATATCATATTTCAATGTGACAAATACTTGATGAAGAGAAGACACTATCCCTTTATTGAACAATGTTCTACACTTGATGAATTTGTTGCCCTATACGGTCTAGAGGAACTTATAATAATACATGATTTTCTCAGTGAGATCAACATCCGCCTTTGATACTACACCCTCTTACATGGACTCGAGTTAGGGGCTCGCAATTAGCCATGGCGTTCTACATCATATGATGGGAAGAAGAAACCGTCTCATTGTCGGAACTACACAAAAGGAAAAAAAAAGTGATTTTGTTGAAATCCTCTACGATCCAGCTGATAATTGCCTATTGTAAATCTACTGAGATCAAGGAGGATTTCAGCCAAAATCCTCGTTTACGAGGATTTCGTGCCTAGTGCGAACGTAGTGTAAAGGAGAGAGGCAGTACCAACTGCTTACAAAACAACCGAATCAGCGCTGATTTTTGTGGGCGAAGTCCCGATTTAGAGCAGCTTCTATATAGCGCTGATATACTTGCTCATTTTAATAGAAATATTGCTCAGAAGTGATATATAATCTTGAGTATAGCATTGTTGGCGTGAAGGAAAACAGCACTAAACTAGTTTGATTACTCGTTTACGTTATTGCCGCCGATACATGCAGCGTGGATGCACTGACTACTTTATTGCATACCAGAATGCGCAACTAAACTCTTACTGCTGAAGTATTTTTTGCTGGGATGGTATAACCATAGCAATAACTTAGAAGTGAATATTCTATTATTTATAATCGCTTGGACGCTTTGATCATGTCTCGAACTATATTCCATGCTTCTTAGGATTTGTTGATTTCAGATCGCTGCTCCCATCCTCTTTTTCTCGTAAATTTCTTTGATTTTGGACGCTCTAGTCACAATAAATTATTCCAACGAAATAAATCATTATTCCTCACGAATGGAAAAATATATTAATTTCAATGAGATTCAGGAATATTAATTTCAAAAAAATTAAAAATATGTGTATATATTGCTGGTTCAATTTTCATATAAGATTGTTGATTTTGATTAATTGATGAAATCCTCGTAAATGGGAGGAAATGGCCGAAATCCTCCTAGATCTCAGTAGATTTGCAATAGGCAAATATCAGCTGGTTCGTAGAGGATTTCAACAAAATCACTTTCCAAATCCCCTATACTGCCTTGTACAACTGTGGTTTTAGTACTAAAAATGAGCTTTTTGCAACCCTGCCCCAATTTTCCTTATAGATGAATGTGATTGTTCGTGTGCACATACGGGTTTGTGTTAGTATTGATATATTTACAAACTGCTGTTAAATCCTCAAATCTATGAAATTTCGTTATTTTGCCAGTTCGAACACTTGAACAGTCGGAACACTCGAACATAGTATAAAATGCACTATTTCTAATAGTTTGAAGGGACTCTTATTGGCGTCGTTCTAAATTTATCTAAAAAGTCACCTAATAATTGCACTTACGACAATGAAGTTCTGAAAACATAGTTATTTCGCGTAAAATTGTGAAAGATATATTGGTGTACAATTTTTGACTTTTCAAGTGGAATAAAGTGATCGTTTTTAAATATTTTTCCAGACACGCTGCCTCCCTTTCTTCAATATTAAGCTTAAAGTTCAGCTTCCTGTCCAAAAAAACGCCAAGGTATTTTGCACACTCCCTAAAGGGAAGTGTGGGCCTAACCGTGGGAGTTTTGCGATCTTTGCAGTACATGACTAGTTCTGTCTTTGCAGGATTTACCCCAAGACCATTATCTTTCGCCCATTTCTCAGTCATCCGGAGGGCTCTCTGTATAATATCTCTAACAGTTGATGGGAATTTTCCCCTGACTGCTAGCGCCACATCATCTGCGTATGCCACCACTTGTATCCTTTCTTTTTCTAGGGAAACCAGAAAGTCGTTTATAGCAACATTCCAAAGAAGAGGTGATAGAACTCCTCCTTGAGGAGTACCTCTGTTCACATACCTTTGTATGTTTGCTTGTCCTAGTGTGGCTGAAATGCGTCTCTTCCTTAGAAGTTCGTCTAACAGCCTAAGTATACCTGGATCAACATTCAGAGTTGTCAGTCCATTTAATATCGAGCTCGGATGGACGTTATTGAACGCCCCTTCGATGTCTAGAAATGCCACGATTGTGTATTCTTTGACAGATAGTGAGCTTTCAATAAAGCTGACTAGTTCATGTAATGCGGTCTCAGTAGACCTGCCCTTCGAGTATGTATGTTGTCGTTTCGAGAGCAAACTTGAATCGACGCTAGTTCTAAGATAAGTATCTATCATCCTCTCCAGAGTCTTAAGTAGGAATGATGATAAGCTGATTGGTCGGAAATCCTTCGCATTCGAGTGAGAGGCTAGGTATGAAAACGACTTTTGATTCTCTCAACTTTCGTGGAATATATTGTTGATACATCCTATAGGTTAGGTTAGGTTAGGTTATGTGGCAGCCCGATGTATCAGGCTCACTTAGACTATTCAGTCCATTGTGATACCACAGTGGTGAACTTCTCGCTTATCACTGAGTGCTGCCCGATTCCATGTTAACCTCAATGACAAGGGACCTCCTTTTTATAGCCGAGTCCGAACGGCGTTCCACATTCCAATGAAACCACTTAGAGAAGCTTTGAAACCCTCAGAAATGTCACCAGCATAACTGAGGTGGGATAATCCACCGCTGAAAAACTTTTTGGTGTTCGGTCGTAGCAGGAATCGAACCCACGACCTTGTGTATGCAAGGCGGGCATGCTAACCATTGCACCACGGTGGCTCCCATATACATCCTATATATATCGCCGACAACCAGGGGATAATTCTGTCAGCCACCGCTTGTAACTCCGCCGGAGTAATTCCATCAGGTCCGGGGGATTTGAATGATCCAAAGCTATTTAACGTCCATTTTATTCTAGATTCTGATACAATTTCCTCGATAGGAAACGACCGCTGAGCTACTGTGGCACCGCCAGTGCATGGTTCAACCGTCTGATTTCCGGGAAAATGTGTGTCCAATAGTACCTCCAGCGTCTCCTCACTGGACGTTGTCCAAATGCCCTCCGATGTTTTAATGAAACCTGAGCTCGTGGATGCTAGCACCTTCCGTAGTCTGGAAGCATCGGACGTATTCTCAATGCTGCTGCAGTAATCATTCCAAGAGTTATGCTGAGCCTTTCTCAGTTCTCGCTTGTATCCTCTCAGATTCTTCTTGTAAGCGTCCCAATCCACAGGAGCTCTGGTGGACTTTGCTTTGTTAAAGAGCTTCCTGCACGATTTCCTCACAGACTCGTAAGTGACACTGCAACAATCGTCAACTGTGATGGGGAAGCGTATGAAAAAATATGAAATGTACATGAAAGTATTTTGCCATCACTATAGTTACAAGAGCCATTTTATGTTTTGTGAAACACCAAGCACAACTAGCTTTTTATAATTTATTTAAATAAAATCGACAATGAAGTGCTGAAAACATAGTTATTTCGCTCAAAATTGTAAACGGTTATTGGTGAACAATTTTTAACTTTCCAAATGGAATAAAGTGATTGTTTTCAGATATTTTACAGACACGCTGCCTCCATCGAGAATAAAAGCATTGGCTGATAGACGCTGCAACATGTAACTTGCCACTTGTAAATCAACATCATTCTATTATTAGGGCTGTTTTCTTTTAGCACTGGATGCAACATTTGTATGGGCTATCCAGAACATCGTTGCACTGGTGTTCTATCCAGAACATCTCATCAGTGCAAGACGCACCGATGTTGCCTGATTGTACTTTGATAAAGTGACGCTTCTTCGATTCACAATAGCAAATTATTGTGACGAATTTATCGACAAAAATCAATTTCAAACTGATACAATGTCATAAATTGTTGCAGGTCAGTCCCAGGCCATACGGGTGGACGTCTGATGCGCTTTACAGACTATCAGTTATTCCGGACGACAGTGCTCGTGTCGAACATATCCCATATATTGTGCACATTATAAGTTAAGTCCGAAGGCATAATCGATACTGCTGCATGTTTATGGGATCGATAACACATTTACCGATTATTTAGTCATCGCCGACAAGTCGTATCGATCCGACACATTGTAAGATTCTTTACAAACACCGACATTCCGTCCGGAATAACTGATAGTCTGTAAAGCGCATGAGCCACCAAATAGGTGTGGATTCCTGTTGAACAATAACAATGCCTATTCGCCGACGGTATTTATTGTCCAGCAAAGATGTTGTTGGTCGGCGATAGGTGGACAATGGTGAAGATAAGAAAATCGGTTTTTTTTTTTAGAAAATTATATTTCTTTATCTCAAAAGAATTATTTTGTTTTCAAGATGACTGTTGTAGGGTATGGGTTGGTATGGTGTGGTAGGAAGTAGAAAAATGGGTGAAGTTGGTTGCAGTTTGCACTGCACCGACTACATAGGAAGTGTCCAGAAATTCAATTGGGGTACTACATAAACAGGGTAGTAGTGGTGGCACATGTGAGGAAGGTTTGAATTTGGCATGGTTTCAAACCGAAAGGTGACGTAGGATTCAAGCGGAGGGAAAAGCGAGCCTTGAACGAAATAGTAAAATAGATATTGTATTCAGCAGTAGGACAATATATTGCGGATTTGACGTGAATATTTTCCAAAAAGAATTTGCAATTTAAGGCCAGTACTCTGTTCAGTTTTCGCGTTGAAACTCCATACAAAACAATAAATGCGAAAAAATTAGCCGATTTTGTTTTATTTGTGATACTTTGTTTTCGAGTTGAAAAATTGACGTTTATTGCACGGCGCTATTTGCAAGATGAATTAAGAGAAATTTATTTAATAAAAACTATTTGTGCGGGGTTATAAATCAAACACGGATCATAGTTTTGTTCCGAAACTATACGATGGAAAAAAATAAAATGTTAATTTTTTGAAAACAAGCGACAACCGCATGCTTAGTTCAATATCGCTCACTGTTTAAAAGCGCTCCAAGCTACCTGACAAAAAAACCCGCTTTCTAGATGCGAAATAATGGCTTCCATAAAAATTTTTCCCAAGAATGAACATATTACCGGCCTTTAAATGAGAGTGGAATTATATACCGGTATGAAAAGATGGTATTTATACGGCGTTCACACCAGGCATGTTTAGTGGTTGAGATGTTTCTCTATGCAATCTGTGTATGGAAAGCAAGTTTCGATATACTAGTTGCTCAAGACAGAAGTGAAGGAGAAACGACAGTTGAAACATGGACGGTGGGGAAACCATTGATGGGGGTCTGTTTCATAGTTAATGCATGTAGAGTGAACAAATACCCAGAGGGTTCGGGTCGTCCGTTAATTTGAATTGGTATGAATAATTCACGATAGTCGATATCAACCTTATTAGAGAAAATGCCTAGGACAGACATTTGCTTTTGGGAAAAAAGGAAAATATGGCTGAAAGAAAATGAGGGAAATGGTCGATCATGGAAAGTTGGCGTCTGGTGAGAGAAGGTATATAAGCCAATGGCAAGAGATGAAGTAGCCATTGCTGAGTGGACAGCGACAGTGGGAAATCGATTGAATTGAAATAAAATATTAAAAAGAAACAGCATAGTTGTGTTAATAAATGTTGCATTAATGTGTTTATTGATTGTTACGATAATAATATTAATTAATAAATATTATATTGCAATAATAAAGTGAGTAATACGTTGTCTGTTGAATGCATTATGCGCTTTACAGACTATCAGTTATTCCGGACGGAATGTCGGTGTTTGTAGAGAATCTTACAGTGTGTCGGATCGATACGACTTGTCGGCGATGACTAAATAATCGGTAAATTTGTTATCGATCCCATAAACATTCAGCAGTATCGATTATGCCTTCGGACTTAACTTATAATGTGCACAATATATGGGATATGTTCGACACGAGCACTGTCGTCCGGAATAACTGATAGTCTGTAAAGCGCATTAGAGTAGCTTGTTGATTTTCTGTGTATGTTTTTTTTTGTGTAAATAGAAACATCACCGGCAATTGTGACGTTCACACTGGCCTTCGTTGCTGTACGTAGGGCCAGTGTCTTGTTTTTTATTGGCGTATTGATGTCGACTCTCTGGTACCCACAAAAAGCTCCATAGATTAAATTTCCTGATTTATGGACGGACACTGCGCAAGCGTGATCATATCATTCTTGGCCAAGTAAATTGATGTTTGACCGTGGTGGGCATTGAATGAATATCCATATAAATTGAAGTACTGCCACCGTACGGAAATCTGAAAAGAAGAAGAAACAAGATATGAATTTATTAAAATCCTGACTGCCTAAACAGGTAAAGAAAGTATCTTACCAATTTGTGTGTGTCCGTTTGTCATGTGCGCACACTAGTTTGATTGGTAATACTATGGAGGCCAGCGCCATCTACCGGTTGCATGAGGAAATAGGCAGAGGGAGAGAGGATAGATGACAGTATAAATTCTCTGTGCAGTTATGACAGACAGATGATTGGTTTCAATGGTGTTTTGGAAATTGGGAAGAAAAATCCCAATAAACACAAACGTTTTAAAAATGCTAAATTTCAACAATTTTTCAAACATTTTTTCAAAGGATTAGGGTAATATTCAAGTTGAGAAATTGTTGAGAAAATCGCGTTCTCAACAAAAAACAGACATTACCCTCAACAATGAAATTCAACACATTAGCAATAATATCTCAAGTGTTATCCTCAAATTGAAATGCATCGCTACTCAATAATTTGTCAAACAATTTTCGATGCGAGTCAAATTAAAATTTAACATCGTTGCAAATACTTTTCAACCTAAATTTGTATGAATGATATCCCCACTTCAAATTGAAAGTCAAAGCCAAAATTCTATGAATTTTGTATAATTTATTCATTTTCATCAAAATAAAATATATAATAATACACTACACTACATAATACACTACAATACCAATTGATAAATAATAATCTTATTAAACATATCAACAAATAAGAAAAAAAGCAAACAACAAAACTTTAAATATCTTAAACATTATTAGCAAACACTTTTGCATTGATAATTCGTTTTCCTTCCTGTTGGTGTCATAAAACATCATTAAAATTTATTAACATGCGGCCAATTTGAAATTAGGAACGTACTGGACCGCGTGTTAGAATTGATTTCCGGCAGAAGGAATTCACAAAATATCAATTTTAAACTGATAATAGCATATGAATTAAACTGACGATGTGATGCACATTTTCATCCAGAAGTTGTTGATTTCAACAATTTGTTGTTTTTAACAATTTTACTTGGTTGCACTTGTAATGTTTCCTGAAAATTTTTCTTGTCGCTATGTTTGCAAGACTGTAACATCCAAAGATTTTAGTTTTCTGCAAAGAGATTTAAATTTAGTTACTTCTCTAAAGTGTTGATTTAATTTTTCATATTGACGTACTAATTATTATAAACTATTTGAAGCAGTTCCAGTTAATAGTCCACCATTTTTTCATCGGTCAGCTTTTTAATGTTTTCAAGAACGTAGAATCCATAATTTTAGTTTTCTGCAAAGAGATATACATTTAGTGGCTTCCTTAAAGTTTTATTTCATTTTTTATTTTCACTTACCTATTTTTATAAACTATTATTTGGTTATTTGTCTAAAATTTTCCATTTTTTTATTTCTTGCAATTGACCACGAACTTCGTTGCACAAATAAGTATTGAAACCCACATGGTTTTTTCGTTGCATTTTAGGGTAGTGTTTTGTCAAAGTTTTCTCATATTATCTTCAACACCTTTTCAAAGATTTCGTCAACATTTTGGCAAATTGGAAGTAATTCGCAAACAATTTGAAGATGTATTGAAGATGAGCTATTTCAAGTCAAGTTGAATTTATGTTGAAAATTATATTTACCCTCAAACTGAAAAGTTGTTGCATTTGAAAAACGCTCATCCTGTGTTTATTGGGATGGCTGGGAAAGCTTGGGATGATGGCGAATGGAGCGTCAATAATGGAGGTTTTGATGATTGAAGCGTCAGATGATTCTGGTTTTGGACGCGAGCGAGTGAGGTTGATGGTTGAAGAGAGTGCGGTTATTGTTTTTTTGAAGTTGTGAAAGTTTGCCTAATGTTCCCAAAAGTCGTTTAAATAAAAACACAACAGGACAATCGAAACAAATATAAACAAATGTTTATCTTTTTTTATTGGCAAATGAAACTGTTTATTGTGCTAAATATTGGCAAGATTCGATGCTACTTTGAAATAGACCTAATGCTAAACTTATACATTGAAAAAGAAAAGTTAAAATAGACTTAAAACTAAACTTAAAAGCTAAAAGAAAAGTGAAATACAATTAAAAAATTAAAAGGAAAGTAAACAAACTTAACAGCTAATCTTAAATGCTAAATTATAAGTAACCTGTAACGAAAGAAAACAAAAAGAAGGAGAACTTTAATAAAAGAAAATAAACTATAATAAAAAGAAATAAATTATAAAAGATAAAAAGACAACCTGAAAAAAAAGAAAGAAAGAAAGACATTTTAATTAAAAGGAAAACCATCAATCTAAACTACTCCTATACTCACCGAACGTCCACCTCCATTTAACACCTCATTTGCGGCCCCGAGCGTTCCCGGCAGACAGGATTCTGATGACCCTTGTGACCCATTTCCATCCATTGCTAGGCGTTGGAATCAATCATCGTTGTCATCATCTTCAGTTGGGTGTAATTGCGTTGCGCTGGTCATCCTACAGCGCCCAGGTACCGTGAATGTTTCCTTTTCTTTTGTCTGACACGAACTTGGACAGGTACATGTTTTAGACCTTGACGGACGGACGGACTTGTACATTAAACTTCTGTGAATAAAAAAAAGAAGAAAAAGAGATTCATTAGTATTTGAATTTTTATCTAGATTCACTAGTTTATCTATAGTCTGTTAGGGGGAAGGTTAAATAGTGCCGTATTTAGGCAACAGTGTTAGGTTGAGCTCACCCTAGGACTTGGTTTAGTAATTTAAGGACTGGTGAATTGTGTCCTCCAGTGATATGTATAATGTGCTCCCCATAAGACCTGGAATGGACAGTGAATAATGCTGGAAATTAAAGGAAGATAAAATCTTGTTTATTGGCAGAAAGTTTTACTTGTCGACGATACGATACTTACCTTACCTTGACGGACGGACGGAAAAGACAGGAAACGAAAAGGAGAGGACTGGAAGGTTTCATCATCTATTCCTGGGAAATAAACAAAAATAATTAGAAATAGAATTTTTATATATTTTGTTTTTGCATTTTGTTTAAATTGAAGAATATTGTTAGAATTAGTTTAAATAAAACCACAAGCTTTTATAACGTCATGAATTGAAATATTGGCTTTTGGAAATTAATTTAAAGATGGAGGAATAGTAGGTTTTAAAAGGAAAAGGTAAAAGGGGATTTGAAGAACAGGTGAGTAACATTTGGGGTGTCCCGAGTTGATGGGCCACGGGGACACCATGGTTGGGGAGGGTCAGGCCACGGCATGCCTTGGAAAACCGGTATGCCGGCAAGCCAATTTGGGTGGTAAGTTGTGTGGATGTTAATTTTTGTGATACGTACTTGTTGGTCTTTGTGCTGTCCTCCAAAGCTGGTTGAATGTTTTGTTTTTTTTTTGTCAGCTGCCAGAGGACTGAGTTGCCAATGAACCGCGCCCCATAGACTGAGCCAAAAGCCGGCAACACCGATCAGCAACCAGCGTACGGCAACTCGGTTCCTCCCTCCAGATGGCAGTAACCTCCGGGCTGTGACACGTTTATACGCTGTAATTGTCATTCCACAAACAAAATTCCGCCTGAAATACGTATAAAATAAGGATAAATGATAACCAGGAAATATATATAATAACACAAAAAGGAAGGCATACAAAAGTTATAAGAAAATCATTGTAGCAGTAGAGATAGGAAGATAGGGATTAGTACATAAGTAAAGTTAGGTTTTAATGATTTTATTGTAAGGGGGATAATATCTTGGTGTGCGTTGAAATAAAGGCTTAGGAAATCAATTAGATTTCGTAGTCCCTGTTCTTTTTTTTGCGTTATTACTGCTGGAAGTAAAAAGTGCAGAAAAGTCTGTTAAGAGAGCTCTTTTAATAAGAAAATAGAGTAAAATATTAGCGCAGATATTTGCGCTGTGAGCAAGGGCTTTAGGAATCGTGTTGTTTGTCCTAAATAGTGAGCCAGAAACTTAGTGTTAGAAAGATATTGTTCTTCACTTGTTTTTTTTGTTCATTGGTTTTGTAAATTTTCGAAATTCTAAAATTAGGATAAGGAGCATAAAGCGAATTAGGATTAGTCCCATTATCTGTTCTATAAACAATAAATATTAGTATGTTGTAAATTGTGAAACGAAACAATATGTGTTGGTAATTGACAAATAAGGGGGCAAAGGAATGAGGTAAGTGTGTGAGTTCGGTGTGTGGTATTTGGGGGTCCAATAATCTTGGAGAGGGTAGTTTTGGACCTAGGCTGGGTGGGCGAGCGAGGGGCCCAACATCAAGGCCTCTATATCGTTGTTTTCCCCAGTGTTAGTGCAGTTTTGTCTTTGTAATTCCTTCTTTCAATGTTTGTGCTGTGTGTTCAATGTTGGCGGGTTGAGGACTTCGCCCAAAGAGACCGCCGTAGCTAGTCGGACGTCCATATTGAACGTTAGTATATACACGCACATAACAAAATAATCGCAGCAGTAAATATTTATTACTAATTGGTGCATTTCATATATTAAAAATGCAAGATTTCACTTCTTTTCTGTGATTGTTTTTAAACAGCTGATGACAGTGTTGTATATTTTTGGAGCTGTCCTGGATAAACGAGTACTCTGTTTTCTTTTAGTCCTTCACGGCTAAGGGTATCCAGTGATAAAAGAAAACAGCCCTATTAATGAAAAAAAATATGTTAAATGTGTCGTGATATTTATAAGAATTTATAAATTTTATATTTATAAGAATTTATAAATGGTTAATCAAATTAATAAACATCTAAACAATCGTGTTTTATTTCACCACAATGATTCTTTTACAACTATCTTAAAATGCGCTTTTTCTGATTGTTTGAAGGGGCTCTTATTGGCGTCGTTCTAAATTTACTAAAAAAGGCACCTAATAATTGCACTCATGCGATACTTTTTTGTAGTAGCTTGGCGTGGTGCAACTTCTCAAAAGTGACTGCGCTTTTCCGACGAGTTTTGGATGTCGTATACGATTGTTTTCGACGTGGTGGGGATTCTCAGAAGCGCCGTCAAATTCAAAAAAGGTTGCAGGGTTATTCCATTTATAAAGTCGAATATACCTTTCACAATTTTAAGCATTAACAATGTTTTCAGCACTTCATTTTTTTTAATAAAGTAGGTTTGAAAATGATATATACCCATAAAATGAAAAGGTGTTGCATTTGAAAAATGCCCATCCTGTGCTTATTGGGGTATTTACTTGTAAAACTTCATAGCCTACGAATATAAAGGCGGCGGCGACAAATTTCTTTGGTGTGCCTTTGCTCTCTTCACCCGATAATCTTTCGATATAGATAAAGTCGATGACGCGAAAAAATTATCAATAAGGATTTATTGATTTCAAATACAAAAATAACAACTTTGGTACTGTTTACTTACAATTTTTGTAAAAATGTCAGATCCCTTACAAGATGGAGTTACTTCGCCTCATATTTCTTCTTTGAAATTTGCGAAATTACATAGCCCGAAGATGAAGAGCGTATATTGGCGTCATTTTGGGTTTCCCACGAGTGAAGACGACTGTATCATAACAAAGCAAAGCATAGTTTGCACTCTTTGCCACAAAGTGTTGACCAATCATGGTAATACAACAAATCTGCGGGCCCACTTACAATACAGACACAAAGAAATGTTTGACTTACTGGTCCAAGAAAATGGAATAAGAGTTCCCCCGCGAAAGCCCACTTCAACAAAATCTCCTGCCAAGATGAAACGAGAGCCAAAAAAACCAAAAATTAAAATGGAATATTCCCCGCCGACTCTACATAGCACCATATCGAATGAATCAGCTGGTAACGATGAACACGACGAACAGTCCATTCTTTATGAATCGGTGGTGCCGATGACATATGACGATGATGATGTTATTGATAGCAATCATTTTACAAAAATCGAAGTATCAAACGCAAATGATATCAAGGCAACATCGTGTTCCGATCTTTTGACTGTGAATAATCGTAATGAGAGAAAGTTTTGCATTACAACCTCAAGTGGAAGCAATATTGAACATGATTTTGCCATTGATGAATACCAGATGCTTGAGGCCTTGGCCAATTTAGTTGTTAATGACCTGCGGAATGTGGAGTCTTTGTATGACGAAGGAATGACAAAATTTATACGCACACTTTGTGGTAATGTTTCAGTGCCGGCTCTTAAAAAAGTAAGTAAAATTGATCTGGAAAATGTATGCATAATGTAGAATCATGTTCGCTTTTCATAAAAGTGTGGCGAGTTAAACGCACTTACTGTCGAAACTTCTCTGAGTGGTTCTATACATAGTGTGACACCGTGCTTGGAATAAAGTATATGGGAGGATTCAATGAAAAGGACACGTTTGTTATCTATTAGTGTACAAATGATTATTCTATAAACTACTGTCTGTGATGGTAAAGTGAATGCAAATAGAACTGCAACACTCCTCATTAACTTCACATTACATCTGGTACGGAAATAATCATGTTTAATTGGTGGAAGCAGTTTCGTAAGGACATCTGCAACCGTTTCCTCTGTTGTACAATATAGACAGAATATGATTCCCTTCTTGAAAAGAACCTTAGTCATCTTATATTTGGTGTCTATACACACAAAAATTTTTTTTTTGATATCAATCACGAAATTCGCGTATTCACTCATTTCTTTAATTGACATGTCTTCAATCACGAAAATGATAGTATCAATCCCCCATTTTGATTGAAAACCAACACGATTTTCAATTAAAAATTTAATTGACTTTTGTCACGGAATCGATTAATTGTGTGATTGAATCAATTAAAACATAACATTGACATAAAATTCAATCAATGTTTTAATTGAATCAAAATTTTGATTAATTTCGCGACAAAATCCAATCAACTATTTGAATGATTAATTAAATTATTATTTGAAATTGGCAATAAATTTCAATCAAAAATAAGTTATATATTGCGTATCCAAAATCTTATTTAGTTTTATTTGAAATAAAAGAATATATGTGTTTCATATAAAACATATTCAATATTTTATTTTTGTGAATTTGCAATACACAAAAGACATTTGTGTGTTTTCTTCTAACATAACTTACACTTACAATTGCTATAAATAACAACTAAAGGGTGAAAAAATAAACTGTATAAATCATTATCTTCCTTATCATAATAGCCATATTAGCATGCTTCTTCCAATATGTACATGCACCTAGATTTCAAATATGTCAGCAACCTGTAACCTAAATTAGTTTTTCTGAAAGTAAACTGAATAATTATTTTTGTTTAATTAAAAGTTAATTTTAAAAAGCATTACCTGAATTCTTAGTTCCTTTGTTATAATCTTCATTTGCCTTTATAGTCTTTTGGCATAAAAGGGGTTCGGCTTAATTTAATTTTAGTAGCAACTTCTTTCCAAAATTTCCACACATTGAAATCGTCTAGTAAAATCTGAACCAATCAGAGACAAAAATAATAGCTAAGCAATATACTTTGTAAATTCTGGAAATAAAAAAATATAAATGGTGCATACATATTTTTATTATTTTCCGATTTTTTTCATATTTTTAAATCCAAAAGAAATGTTTTACCATTACATGGAGATTGTATTGCTGCTCATTAGATTATATATCATATATGCTGCTCTCACCTTGGGTTCAAACTGAAAAAGACAGGTAAAACACAAATGCAATTTAATGCCAACGCTACTTGGCAACTTGAAGGTGAATCTTCCAACGAAACCATAGCGCCCTTGGTTTTAAGAAACTTGGAGAAAAAAAATTTACAATTTTAAAAGATTAATACGATAAAAAAACTTTTTGATTACAAAACCAGTAAGGAAAGTCTAAAGTCGGGCGGGGCCGACTATATTATACCCTGCACCACTTTGTAGATCTAAATTTTCGATACCATATCACATCCGTCAAATGTGTTGTGGGCTATATATAAAGGTTTGTCCCAAATACATACATTTAAATATCACTCGATCTAGAAGAATTTGATAGACTTCTACAAAATCTATAGACTCAAAATTTAAGTCGGCTAATGCACTAGGGTTGAACACAATGTTAGTAAAAAAATATGGGAAACATTTAAATCTGAAGCAATTTTAAGGAAACTTTGCAAAAGTTTATTTATGATTTATCGCTCGATATATATGTATTAGAAGTTTAGGAAAATTAGAGTCATTTTTACAACTTTGCGACTAAGCAGTGGCGATTTTACAAGGAAATTGTTGGTATTTTGACCATTTTTGTCGAAATCAGAAAAACATAAATATGGGAGCTATATCTAAATCTGAACCGATTTCAACCAAATTTGGCACGCATAGCTACAATGCTAATTCTACTCCCTGTGCAAAATTCCAACTAAATCGGAGCAAAAAATTGGCCTCTGTGGTCATATGAGTGTAAATCGGGCGAAAGCTATATATGGGAGATATATCCAAATCTGAACCGATTTCAACCAAATTTGGCACGCATAGTTTCAATGCTAATTCTATTCCCTGTGCAAAATTTCAACTAAATCGGAGCAAAAAATTGGCCTCTGTGGTCATATGAGTATGTGCTAAATGCAGTGAAGTTGGCCACTCTTACAGAGAGTGTAATAATAACATATCCAAATGCATAAATTGTTTAAAGGCAAAAGAGAGGTTACATTTATCGGATATAGACATCAATCATGATTGCCGAGATTCTGGGTGCCGTGTTCTGAAACGTAGAGAAAGAATAGAAGCAGAAAGGGTGCAATACTAGCAACCAAAGAATATATGTGGATTGTACTTAAATATTGGTGGATTATGTGCTAACTTTGAGGATCTGGAAGTAATACTTGGTGAAAACGAGTTTGACTTTATTTGCTTGAGTGAAACACACCTAACTGCAGACTTGGAAGATAGAGAATTCTCTATTCAAAACTACAATATTTTGAGATGTGATGGTGATTCTAGGCATACGGGTGGTGTGGCTCTTTACATAAAAGATTCATGGCAATCAAGAGTTATTGAATGTATAGCAATTGATAAGACGATTTGGTGGCTTAAAGTGGAAATCTGGAAAAGTTATATAAAATTTTTTATTGCTGGTGTTTACAGATCGCCAAATAGACAAAACAGCTCAGAAGAAATATTCTGTAACTTTTTTGAAAACCAAATGGACAAAATTAGTGGAAATGACATTGGTATTATTGTTGGCGATTTCAACATAAATTGGAATGAAATTTCTACAAAGCGACAAAAAATTGAGGAAATAATAAATGATAATTTTTTTAACCAAATTGTAAACCAACCTACCAGAGTTACTAGTACGACTTCAACCTTAATTGATTATGTAGTAACCAATATTGACCTATGTACTGCAAAAACCTGTACAAACCTCAAAATTAGCGACCACGAATCAATTGAAATTAAGTTTCCATCAAAAAGAGAGACAGTTACCACAACTAAGAATATCCAAATATTGCGTTACAACGACGACCTTTTCCGAAGAACCATAGTTAATGATGACATTTATTACTACCATCCTGTAAATTCCGTTGATGACTACGCCGAACGTCTGTTTGAAAGTATTAATAGGGCTTTGCATCCAATGATATGCACGAAGGAAACAAAATCAAAAAAATTACCAAACTATTGGTTTAATACCAATTTAAAGAGAATGCAAGTTCACAAACAACAATTACATCAAAGAGCTGTTTGGATAAACGATAATACTAGTTGGGAAAATTATAGGCATTTCAGAAATCAATACAAATCACAACTTCGTAGTGCTAAGGAAACTTTTATCAGTAATAAAATTGATAATTGTACAGATCAACGGTCAATGTGGAAAACTATAAAAGAATTTGTACTTAAGAAAGATGATACCCATATTAAGAAAATAAAAGTAAATGGATCCCTCATATCTGATGAGAAACGCATAGCTGAAGAAATGAACAAATTTTTTATAGAGAGTGTAGAAGAAATAGTCAGCAGTATACATCCGATCATTTATGAAAATAATATTACACACATTCCAAAGGAGAACTTCAAATTCAAATTTATAAATACCAATGATTTGAAATCTTTATTAAAGGGAATGAATACAAAAAAAGATCAACATTTTCTGTCAGTAAAAATTCTATTAAATAACTTTGACTTGCTTGGTGAAGCAATAAAACGTTTAATAAATGAATCTATACGATGGGGAATTTTCCCTAAATGTCTAAAAGAGTCATATGTAATACCCATACCGAAAATCAAAAATACGGATAACCCCAATGAAATAAGACCAGTAAATATGCTTCCGATTCTAAGTAAAATATTGGAAAAAGTAATATACACCCAACTGAATAGCCATTTTGAATCAAATAATGTATTTATCGAAACGCAATCAGGATTCAGACATAATCACAACTGTGAGTCCCTTTTGAATCTCGTTATTACTCAATGGAAATCTGAAGTCACGAATAAAAATTGCATCGTAGCAGTTTTCTTGGACTTAAAACGTGCATTTGAAACAGTCGATAGAGAATTATTGGTACAGAAAATTTAAAAATATGGAGTAAAAGGAGTTGAAAGTAAATGGTTTAAAAGTTACCTGGAGGAGAGAACACAAAGAACAAAATGTGGCCTTTATGTTTCATCAGGGAGTACTGTAGGAATCGGTGTACCGCAGGGAGCAATATTAGGAACACTGCTATTTTTAATATATATTAACGATTTAAAAAACATATTAAGAAATACTAAATTATGCTTGTTTGCTGATGATGCTTTGTTGTACATAAGTGGAAAAAATACAAACGAATGTATATCAAAGCTTAATGAAGATCTAAGAGCAGTGGAAAAGTATTTAAAAATGAACAAACTGAAGCTCAACATAAACAAAACTAACGTAATGGTTGTCAATGGAGTCATTGAAGGAAATATTCTAATCGATGAACAAGAAGTGAATCAAGTTGAGAAAATAAAGTACTTAGGTATTGTAATTGACAAAAAATTTAAGTTTGATGCACATTACAACTATATCTGCAAAAAGATCTCAAAAAAAGTTGCTTTTTTAAAAAGAATACGAAACAAAGTTTCTCTTCCAACAGCAATCAATATATTTAATACGATTATTAAACCTCACTTTGAGTACTGTTCAACAATCATGTTTATGGGAAATCAAGCTATGAAATCCAGACTTCAGAAGTTACAAAATAAAGCAATGCGAGCGATTCTAAAATGTCATCATTTAACGCATACAATCAGCATGTTGAATAAACTAAAATGGATGTCAGTTAACCAAAGACTTACAATGAACGCATTGATATATATATTTAAAATAAAGCACGACTTAGTTCCAAAGTATATGCAAAGTTATATAACGTATGTAGCAGACGTTCAACCGTACAATTTACGAAATATTCAAGATTTTCGATTAAATTTAAGTAGAACCAATTTTTATCAAAACTTATTGTTATATAATGGGCTTAAATTATTTAATGAACTGCCAATTGAATTAAAAAATGAAAATAACATACATTCCTTTAAAAAATCGCTCATTTCATATGTAAAAGAAAATTTTTGAAAAGTTATGTAATGTCAAAATTACCCAATCCAATTTAATAATTTAACGAAGTATTGTTTAAAATCAGTAGCATGTTATGCTAAATAAATAAATAAATAAATAAATAAAAATGAGTGCAAATCGGGCGAAAGCTATATATGGGAGATATATCCAAATCTGAACCGATTTCAACCAAATTTGGCACGCATAGTAACAATGCTAATACTACTCCCTGTGCAGAATTTCAACCAAATCGGAGTTAAAAATTGGCCTCTTTGGGCAAATGAGTGTAAATCGGACGAAAGCTATATATGAGAGCTATATCTAAATCTGAACCGATTTGGCTGGTATTTTGCAAGTTTTTCGAGACCTATAAAATATTCGGATGTACGGAATTTGAGGAAGATCGGTTGATATACACGCCAATTATGACCAAATCGGCGAAAAATATATATGGCAGCTATATCTAAATCTGAACCGATTTTTTCCAAAATCAATAGGGATCGTCTTTGAGCCGAAACAGGACCCTATACCAAATTTTAGGACAATCGGACTAAAACTGCGAGCTGTACTTTGCACACAAAAATACATCAACAGACAGACAGACAGACGGACAGACAGACGGACAGACAGACAGACGGACATCGCTAAATCGACTCAGAATTTAATTCTAAGCCGATCCGTATACTAGAAGGTTGGTCTATGATTACTCCTTCTTGGCGTTACATACAAATGCACAAACTTATTATACCCTGTACCACAGTAGTGGTGAAGGGTATAAATATTCTTATACTAGACGATTTTTTAACAAAATTATGGATTACTCAATTTGACGAAATAAAATTGATCACTAAAGGAAATAAGTAAAAAATATATTATTTTAGTCCGTTTAATATAAACAGGCTTCAATGGAAAACGGTATTCACAATTGCTTACTTTCAATAAATGTAGATTGTGTCACATGTTTACCATACCGCAAAACACAAACACAGGTAATTCCAAATGTATTCCTTTACCCCATGATCATTTGTTGTTGCACACTTTATTTTTTTCGACCCTTTTAGTTGACTTGTCATTGTATTCAAAATATGTATTTATGCAAAATATGTATATACGAGTTACTTCCACAGACTGATCTCTCCATCACGTGTAGTTGAACATATACACATTCTCTTGTTCTCTTTTTGCTCTTTCTCTCCATCGCTTAAAACTATTTAATTTCAATCACAAAGGTGATTGAATCCATCACATGTTTCATTGGGACGAAAATTTTCAATCATGTTTGTAATTGAAAATTATTTCCGAATTGATAAACAAATTGATTAAATCAATTAATATTTTAATTGGAAACGGAACAAATATGCATTATATTTTTAATTGGATTTTATTCGGATTTAATTAAATAATTAATTGAATCAATTAATATATTAACATATTCTGTGATATGTTTGGTTTTAAATGAATATTTAATCTTCATTAAAAAGACGTAGACAGCCTTGGTTATCGTTATAAACTAGTGTTGGGCTATTGACTTTTGGTGCATGTCTTGCAATAATTGTCTTATCCATTGTATATCCTTCGCATCTTCGGATAGTGAGACATACACAGCTTCGCAAGTTGATGTAGCAACAAATGATCCATTGCATATCCTTCGCATCTTCGGATAGTGAGACATACACTGCTTCGCAAGTTGATGTAGCAACAAATGATTGTTTTTGGAATTTCCATCGAATGGTATCACCGTTATAATGAAGAACTCTTCCGCTGTTCGATTTTCGATCACTTCTTTCGTCCGCCCAATTCGCATCTGCGTATGTTATGAGATCTTGTTCATTGTTTGTGTCACTTAAATTCAATTTAAGATCGGATTTGGTGCTTAAGAAATCGTTTGCATTGCGACCAATCCTCTGTTGAAGGTTGTGATAATTTTTGCGCTAATATGTTTACTGCAGCTGATACATCCGGTCGGTCTGTATTCATATTATTTCCTAGAAATGAGGAATTTTTATTTTGGAGTTCTTGTAGGTTTTGCTTCATCGAGACCACAGTATAAACAAAGATCGTTTAGACTCTGAAGAAACTTTAGATAAGTAAAACATCATGTAATGTATTGTTCCATAGCCTTGCAGCCTGATTTAGCCCATATATGCTTTTATTCTGCAAACATACAAGATCATCGTTCCCTTGGTAAGACCTTGCGGCTGTTTCATATAACTGTGTTCTTCTAGTTTACTGTTAAAAAACAGATTTTACATCTAAATGGTTTACAACGATCCCACGGCGGCGGGTTCTGTGTACCGGATCGACCGGTGGACCCCATCCATTGGCCAGCGGCTGCCACATCAGTGTACGTGTTGTTTCGAAGGTGCATCCCGGGGAGCCTTCTCCGTTTGCTGTTGGTCCGAGCCGGGATAGAGGAGAACCCCGGACCATGGTATTGTTCTGCCGAAACTTGATCCACCACCGTTTGGTTTCGGTCAGGTGTAACCGGTGCTTGGAGTGGGTTCACTTCCGGAACTGCTCCGGCTTAACATCGCTGCGGGAGTATAGTCATACTGACTACGTGGCAGGATGCTGTGCCAGCGATAACAGCAGCGGGTCGTCTGACTATGCGACTCCCCCTACATCTCCCGTACAACAATATACTCCGCCGCAGCATCTCACACCCAATATTGTTGTTCCAGTTCCGGATAGTGCATCGTTTTTGCAATTTAATTGCAACGGGCTCCGGGGTAAGATTAGCGAGATCGTGGACTTTATGAATCGGAAAAGGATAAGGGTCGCGGCGATCCAGGAAACAAAGCTGAATTCCACCTGCAGCCTACGCCATTGTGATGGATACAATATGCTCCGAAAGGATCGCACGAGAAGTGGAGGTGGTGGCCTGGCTTTCATATTACAGTATAGACCTATCCCGCTTGTGCCAGACACTAGTGACCCGTATATGGAATGTATGGGGGTAGCAGTTAAGTCTGGGGCTGCCGAGATAGAGCTATACAATGTGTATATACCACCGGTTGGTAGCTGTGCTCCAGGTTATAGCCCAAACATTGAGTGGCTGTTGTGCGGGCATAACCGATTGGTTCTAGGAGACTTTAATGTCCACCATGAACTTTGGCATTCTCTCCTAGGTAATGACCAGAGAGGCATAGCTTTGGCAGAGCAGATAGATGACTCCACATTTTGCATGGTGAACGAAGAGATCCCCACGAGGATTATGGGTGACTGCAGCAGTTCGCCAGATTTATCTTTAGCGTCGCCTGGTCTGATAAATGACGTCTCCTGGCAACCCGTCATTTCATTGGGTTCGGACCACCTCCCCATAATTCTCACCATCTACCGACCCTCCGATTTCATAACCTCTGAACGCCGGACGTTTATTAATCAAAAGAAAGCCAACTGGGAAGGCTTCAGAGATTACACCGATCGCCGCTTCAGTGAGCTCCCGTCCCCCTCTCATGTTTATGTTGCTCAGAGGGCGTTCCGGGACATCATCAACGCAGCAGCCGCTCGCTTCATACCCGCTGGTCGAATTGCCCAAGTGAGGCCCAACTTCCCAGCCGAAGCGGCGGGACTCGCAGACGAGCGTGATGAACGCCGTCGTGCTAATCCTGCTGATCCTAGAATCAGAGAACTAAATCTAGAGATTAGTAAGATAGTCGACGAGCACAAGCGGAACACTTGGTTAGAGCACCTGAAGCAATGTAACTTAGGCACAGGGACTGGTAAATTGTGGTCAACAGTTAGAGCCCTCTCGAACCCCGCTACAAGGGATGATGGGATTTCAGTCACCTTTGGCGACGTGACTGTGACTGATCCGAAGAGATGCGCCAAATACTTCAACCGACAGTTTGTCGAGCATCCCGAGAGTGATAGAGCGAAAAGGAGAGCCACACGTCGTATACGTGGTCTCCGAGCCGACGACACACCACAATTTACTGTAGCCGAAGTTACCAGTGTCATCAACAACGCGAAACCATCCAAGGCGCTGGGCCCCGACGGAATTTCAGTGCTAATGTTTGAAGCATCTGGGAATACTGGGAGTTGAGTACCTGACCAGACTCCTCAATTTGTCCTTAGAATCACTCATTATACCCGATGTCTGGAAGATGGGAAGGGTGATTCCACTACTGAAACCAGGCAAAGATTCGAGTAAAGGTGAATCGTACAGACTGATATCCCTTCTCTCGCCAGTAGCCAAGACACTTGAGGCACTACTCCTCCCTAGCCTTGTGGAGAATTTTCCATCTGCCCACCATCAACATGGATTCCGTAAGGTACACAGTACGACGACAGCCTTACATGCCTTCGACACATATCAATAAGGGACTTAATCAGCCCAGGCCGTGTCATAGGACGGTCCTCGTGGCGCTTGACCTATCGAAAGCATTCGATACGGCCAACCATGCCAAATTATTTGAGGACATCGAGAATACGTCCCTACCGGCAGGAGTGAAACTTTGGGTGCTGAATTATATGTGTGGACGCCAGTCGTACGTTGAATTAAGGGACAAAAAGTCAAAACCACGTAGAGTTAAACAGGGAGTTCCTCAGGGTGGGGTGATATCTCCGGCACTGTTTAACCTCTACCTGTCCTCGATTCCACGCCCACCTGACGGCGTCGAGATTGTATCATATGCGGATGACTGTACAATCTTGGCATCTGGGCCCAATGTTGATGACATCTGCGATCGTTTAAATGTCTACTTAGATAATCTTACCAGTTATTTCACCTTGTTAGCTACATATAAGGAAATTGGCCGGTCAGTGGTAAACTATGCGGCGCCAGTGTGGACACCGCAGACTAGTGATACGCAGTGGAATAACATACAAACCTGTCAGAACGCTGCCCTTAGAACTGCGACTGGGTGTCTCCGCAGCACACCCCTGGATCACCTTTATGTGTAGACAAGGATCATCCCTGTGCGAAGACACAACTACATGTTGTCAAAGCAGTATCTCCTGGGTTGTTATCGCAGTAATCACCCAAACCACCATCTCATGGATGCACAACCACCACCCAGGAATGTAAGGGTTGATATACATAATCTAGAGCGCGAGATCCAGCGCTACAAAAGAGAACCTCTAGATCAAGCAGCGTACCAGGCAGGTTTGAACAGGATTCATGAGGATACTGTAGCTGAAACGGTGAGAAGCTACAAGGTTAATCCTGTTCGGAGTCCGTCCACCGCCCATAGCACCTGAGGAAAGAGACCTCCCACGGCAGACTAGGTTAGTTTTAGCCCAGTTAAGATCAGGCAAGTGCAGCCGCCTCAATTCCTATTTATCAGTGATTGATAGCAGCGTAGCTGACGTATGTCCAATTTGCAACCAAGGGCCACACGACACGCGTCATCTTTTCTCTTGCCCAGCTAAACCAACCCGACTTACCGCCAGGTCACTCTGGACGTACCCCACCTTAGTCGCAGAGTTCCTCGATCTGGCCACAAGCTGAAGTACCAAAGCGTATAACATAAAAATGGATGAAATCACAATAAACTGTTACAACAACAATAACAACAACCATATTTTGTTTCCCGGCTATGGACAATAAAATACAAAAAGTAGTGTGCATTAAGGGCGCAAACACCTCGTCGTAATTGACGCCGACTTTTGGGAAAATCCCAAAAGTCGGGCGTGCCTTAAATCGGTATATTTCTCAATCAGATGTGCGTTTCACTTCATAGACCCACTTACTTCCTATAACAGACTTACCATCAGGAAGCTCCGTAAGGTTCCATGTTGTATTTCTCCCCATAGATTCTATTTCTTCCTGCATTGCTGTGAGCCACTAATGTTTCTGTTCACCCGATATAGATTGTTAAAAAGTCCTTGGCTCTTGAATTTCCTTTGCAGACCAAATTTCATGAATGAACTTTCTGGCAGGTAGACCTTTATTTTTCTGGAAGAAACTCTTGTCGCACTCTGGGTTCTTGATTTTAGAAATTTCATTTTTCTCTTCTCGCATTGATTCGTCTATACCATCTTTAAACTCACCCAGAGACTGGCTTTTACATCTTGTACTGGTGGTTCTATACCATACCATTACATATGAGGAGTTGTATTTATTGTTCTGGTATACACTATATTTTGAATATAATTGGCTGTCGAAATAGCCCCTCCCCAGAATCTAGTTGTGCTTCAATAAGCAGGCACTTTGCCATCTCAACGATCGGTTTTTCCTCTCGGCTTTCTCATTTTTCATTTTTCAATCCCTTCTGACTGGAGGAAGTTTATAAAACTTTTACCAATGTTTTTACCCCCTCTATCTGACCGAACCCGAAAAATCGTCTATAAACGTGAGAACGTGTCTTTTTCTTGACGGTATTTTTTGCATTGGCCCGCAAATGTTAGTGTGAATCAAATACAAAATTGTACTGTCTTGGAAAATGTTGTCTTGCCATTTTTCCTTTGACGCATGCTTCGCAAACTTCTTTAACGCCGCATACAACCAGCGTAATATTTTTAACCATTTCACCAGGAACCATTTTCGTATTGCCTCAGGATTACGATGTCCTAACTTCCTACACCATACATGGATACAGTTGTTATTGTGCTGCAATACCGCATTTATATTATATGGTTGTCTTAAAATATACATTTCGCATTTTATATCCGCAATGCCGATGTTCTTAGATTCTCGCTTATCAAGCAGACATTTTTCTCAAATGATACAAAATATCTAATTTTTGATAACTGCCTTACAGATAAAATGTTTCCTACTACACAAAGTGCACATAAGACGTCATGTAAAATAGTTTGTGAACATTACCATTTTTGTCAATAAATTGTACTTCACCAGATACAATTCCCTCAATAAAAAATTGTTTGCTTTCAACTGCATGGCGCTTTGTACCCGAATCCACTAACCAACAGCTGTTCATACTTTTACCAAAACCAAATAAGAAATCGTTGGATACATTCAGATTTTTCGACTTTTCTTCAAACAAATTTATTTTGTTAACACCCTTTTTGATTTCCAATTTTCGTATTTGACACAGATTTTCTTTTGATGTCTTTTTACAAAATTAACATTCGCCACCAGTTTTATCCACAGCCAGCAAAACAGCATCAGCGCCACCTCCACCAATTGATTTCGAACGCCTCTCATACTCAGCAATAACACGTTATTGCATCAATGCAAATGTAACTTCCTCCTCCTAGTTTCTTTTGCAGTTGTTAAATTCCGTAAGTGACCAAGCTGGTCGTCCATCACCAAAGCCAAATTGTACATCTTGCCTCATCATCTTTATAATCCCATTCCTCAAGTTCTGCTTTATTTTGAACTACACAATTTTTATACCCTGCGCCACACTGTGGAACAGGGTATTATAAGTTAGTGCATATGTTTGTAACACCCAGAAGGAGACGAGATAGACACATGGTGTCTTTGGCAATAATGCTCAGGGTGGGTCCCTGAGTCGATATAACCATGTCCGTCTGTCCGTCCGTCCGTCCGTCTGTCTGTGAACACATTTTTGTGATCAAAGTCTAGGTCGCAATTTAAGTCCAATCGCCTTCAAATTTGGCACATGTTCCTAATTTGGGTCAGAATAGAACCCTATTGATTTTGGAAGAAATCGGTTCAGATTTAGATATAGCTCTCATATATATCTTTCGCCCGATATGCACTAATATGGACCCAGCAGCCAGAGCTTTATACCGATTTGCTTGAAATTTTGCACAAGGAGTACAATTGGTAGTATAGTTATGTGTGCCAAATTTGATTGAAATCGGTTCAGATTTAGATATAGCTTCCATACATATTTTTCGCCCGATATGGACTTATATGGCCCCAGAAACCAGAGTTTTGGCCCAATTTGGTTGAAATTTTGCACTAGGAGTACAATAAGTAATATAGTCATGTGTGTCAAATTTGATTGAAATCGGTTTAGATTTAGATATAGCTCCCATATATTTGTTTTTCTGATTTCGACAAAAATGGTCAAAATACCAACATTTTCCTTTTTAAATCGCCACTGCTTAGTCGAAAAGTTGTAAAAATGACTCTAATTTTCCTAAACTTCTAATACATATATATCGAGCTATAAATCATAAACAAACTTTTGCGAAGTTTCCTTAAAATTGCTTCAGATTTAAATGTTTCCCATATTTTTATACCCTGCGCCACCCTGTGGAACAGGGTATTATAAGTTAGTGCATATGTTTGTAACACCCAGAAGGAGACGAGATAGAAACATGGTGTCTTTGGCAATAATGCTCAGGGTGGGTCCCTGAGTCGATATAACCATGTCCGTCTGTCCGTCCGTCCGTTTGTCTGTGAACACATTTTTGTGATCAAAGTCTAGGTCGCAGTTTAAGTCCAATCGCCTTCAAATTTGGCACATGTTCCTAATTTGGGTCAGAATAGAACCCTATTGATTTTAGAAGAAATCGGTTCAGATTTAGATATAGCTCCCATATACATCTTTCGCCCGATATGGACTAATATGGACCCAGCAGCCAGAGTTTTATACCGATTGGCTTGAAATTTTGTACAAACTTAACACTTAGTTGTATAGTCAAGTGTGCAAAATTTGATTGAAATCGGTTCAGATTTAGATATAGCTCCCATATATATCTTTCGCCCGATATGGACTTATATAGCCCCAGAAGACAGATTTTTGGCCGAATCTGGTTGAAATTTTGCACTAGGAGTACAATTAGTAGTATAGTCAAGTGTGCAAAATTTGATTGAAATCGGTTAAGATTTAGATATAGCTCCCATATATATATTTCGTCCGATATGGACTAACATGGTCCTAAAAGCCAGAGTTTTGGCCCAATTTGGTTGAAATTTTGCACAGGCAGTAGATTTAGCATTGTAGCTATGCGTGCCAAATTTGGTTGAAATCAATTCAGATTTAGATATAGCTCCCATATATTTTTCGCCCGATATGGACTGATATGGCCCCAGAAGCCAGAGTTTTGGCCCAATTTGGTTGAAATTTTGCACTAGGAGTACAATTAGTAATATAATCATGTGTGCCAAATTTGATTGAAATCGGTTTAGATTTAGATATAGCTCCCATATATATGTTTTTCTGATTTCGACAAAAATGGTCAAAATACTAACATTTACCTTGTAAAATCGCCACTGCTTAGTCGAATAGTTGAAAAATTACCCTAATTTTCTTAAACTTCTAATACATATATATCAAGCGATAAATCATAAATAAACTTTTGCCAAATTTCCTTAAAATTGCTTCAGATTTATATGTTTCCCATATCTTTTTTACTAACATTGTGTTCCACCCTAGTGCTTTAGCCGACTTAAATTTTGAGTCTATAGATTTTGTAGAAGTCTATCAAAATCTTTCCAGATCGAGTGATATTTAAATGTATGTATTTGGGACAAACCTTTATATATAGCCCCCAACACATTTGACGGCTGTGATATAGTATTGAAAATTTAGATCTACAAAGTGGTGCAGGGTATAATATAGTCGGCCCCGCCCGACTTTAGACTTTCCTTACTTGTTTTTAATTTAAGCAATTGGACGAGATCCCTCGATAACATGCAACTACAAACCTTGCCTACGTAACAGGAGTTCTATCATAAAATTGCAATTGGCATAATTTGCATCGTAAAAACAAAAGCTTCTTCAAATTTACTTTAGTTATTTCTTTAAAAATTCTTTAACTTTATTTGTAGGCCCATAACCTGTTATAAATTAATAATGGCCGACAGATCTTTAGTTGTTAACACAAGCTTTATTGAAACAAAAAGTGAGCGCGAAATTCGTTCAAATTCAATTAATTTTCGAGTTGAAAACCACTTTATTTTCGCGATTACTTTTCCTTAAATAATCATATTTATAAATGGAACCAACTTATTCCTGTAAAGTCTTGTCAAAATCTGGCGGAACAAGAAACTGCGCATCAATTGAGTTAATTTTCATTTATAAATTCAACGCGTAATGTTCAAATTGATGTCCCTATGATACATTCCTCGATATATGAAAAGTCTTTTTTGATTCGAGTTCTTCGCTTTTGGAATCATTTGCCTAATTCACTAAGAAATTTGTCCTTTTCTTACCAATCATACAAGAGTAATATTTTGGATCATGTAAATGACACACATTCTTAATGAGTTAACATTTTCTTAATAAATGTGCTGGTTATTGGGTTTTTATATTATTTAATTTTGCAATACTTTGTGGTTGGGGGACCAAGTTTTAATTGTAATGTATTTATCATTGATAAGAAATTTACCATTAAATTAGTTATACTACAACTTAGTCGTAGTAGTTAATCTTACAATACATGTATTATAGGCCTTATTAGGCTTCCTATGTATTGATGTTTGAAATAAAATAAAACAAGTAAGGAAAGTCTAAAGTCGGGCAGGGCCGACTATATTATACCCTGCACCACTTTGTAGATCTAAACTTTCGATACCATATCACATCCGTCAAATATGTTGGGTGCTATATATATAAAGGTTTATCCCAAATACATACATTTAAATATCGCTCGATTTGGACAGAATTTGATAGACTTTTACAAAATCTATAGACTCAAAATTTAAGTTGGCTAATGTACTAGGGTGGAACACAATTTTAGTAAAAAAATATGGGAAATATTTAAATCTGAAGCAATTTTAAGGAAACTTCGCAAAAGTTTATTTATGATTTATCGCTCGATATATATGTATTAGAAGATTAGGAAAATTAGAGTCATTTTTACAACTTTTCGACTAAGCAGTGGCGATTTAACAAGGAAATGTTGGTATTTTGACCATTTTTGTCGAAATCAGAAAAACATATATATGGGAGCTATATCTAAATCTGAACCGATGTCAACCAAATTTGGCACGCATAGCTACAATGCTAATTCTACTACCTGTGCAAAATTTCAACTAAATTGGAGTTAAAAATTGGCATCTGTGGTCATATGAGTGTAAATCGGGCGAAAGCTATATATGGGAGATGTATCCAAATCTGAACCAATTTCAACCAAATTTGGCACGCATAGTTACAATGCTAATTCTACTCCCTATGCAAAATTTCAACTAAATCGGAGCAAAAAATTGGCCTCTCTGGGCAAATGAGTGTAAATCGGGCGAAAGCTATATATGGGAGCTATATCTAAATCTGAACCGATTTGGCTGATATTTTGCAAGTTTTTCGAGACTCATAAAATATTCGGATGTACGGAATTTGAGGAAGATCGGTTGATATACACGCCAATTATGACCAGATCGGTGAAAAATATATATGGCAGCTATATCTAAATCTGAACCGATTTTTTTCCAAAATCAATAGGGATCGTCTTTGAGCCGAAACAGGACCCTATACCAAATTTTAGGACAATCGGACTAAAACTGCGAGCTGTACTTTGCACACAAAAATACATCAATAGACAGACAGACGGACATCGCTAAATCGACTCAGAATTTAATTCTAAGCCGATCCGTATACTAAAAGGTTGGTCTATGATTACTCCTTCTTGGCGTTACATACAAATGCACAAACATATTATACCCTGTACCACAGTAGTGGTGAAGGGTATAAAAATAAAAAATTTATCTGCTTTATATTGAAGTTTTTAAAAATGTAACCACGAAAATTTCAACGCGAAACTAACCTAATGTTATCGTTCACTCACTGATAACCATTGCAAACCTTCCAACATTTTGATAATGTGGGTAAAAATTGAAAGATCTAATTATATCTATATATCTTATCATTTCTGGTGAGATCCAATGGGACAAGATCTGATCATATCTAATGAGATTCACCAATTTTTTACACGGGTAAGGAGATGAAATTGTAGTATACAACCTTGAATTCTAATTATCAAAAGTATTTGTCTTTTCTACCCAGTAAAAAAAGTAGTAAAAGTTGCATTTCATTACATTATTATGACAATACTAAATACTTCTCACTAATTTGTGATATGTTACATTCATTACCAAACTGTTTTTTTAATTTTTTCCAAAACAAAGGGAGAACTACATTATTAGATCATTTTGAAAAGGGTCCCAGGAAAAGTGAAAAAACATCCGCTTTCTCGTGAATTGAAAATAAGTTGTCAAGCAATTAAAAGGTCGTAAGATACTAAAAATTATTCAAAATGTATTGTACATTTAACTATCTCTACCACTAATACTTATAGCTACTTTTGTTAAATTTTGTATTTCGTTCAAATTCAATTAATTGTTGAATAGTATTAATAAGTGAAACCCCCATGCTCCGATAATCGTAACCGCAAAGTTTTTGTTTCCTTTTAACTAGCGAACTCTTCCGCAGAGTCACTTATATACAATTTCTTTTTAAACTACCTATTGAAGATTTCATTTCTGCAAAGATTTTGGAGTAAAGCTTTTGAGGTTAGAAAACCGTTGTCAAATCAAAAATGTTCGATTTGCGATTACCGGAACATGTGTGATTTAATATAATGTATTAAATAATTTATAACAATAATAATGAAAATATTGAAA
Organism: Haematobia irritans; assembly: GCF_050003625.1. Taxonomy (NCBI): domain Eukaryota; kingdom Metazoa; phylum Arthropoda; class Insecta; order Diptera; family Muscidae; genus Haematobia; species Haematobia irritans. Next base: position 76,331,680 of record NC_134398.1, on the reverse strand, counting down.
AATATTATTTTCCAGGTTGAAACATATATCAAAGAGGTTCATAGTGACAAACAAACAACTCTGGCTGATCAAATAAAAGTCCACTCTCAAATCAAACCGTTTTCGCTAGGTTTTGAAATCTGGGAAAATGTTGAACAAAAGCATTTTTTATCTATTTATTTCAATTATGCTACAGAAGCACCTGATTATAACCTGGTGAATCAAATCTATTGCACTATAGAATACAATAAGTTTACTGTAATTGATACAATTTTCGAAGATTTTAATTTGAACAATTGTACGGCGGCCATTGTAAACTGCGACTACGACGAATATCTTAAGCACTTCTTAAATGAAAAAAGTAAGAATCAATCAAATATCCTATTTGAAATGTATGTACAACTATATTTTTTCTTATAGATATTCCTGTTATACTGTCATATGATACAATCGTAAATCATTGCATAAAAAATGTTATGGAACTACCAGGTGTTGCATCTATTATTGAAGAAATTAAAGATACTCTTATGCGTTATCATTTAGAAATAAGTTCAAAGGTGTGAATAAACAGGATAATTTCTTAAAGGAACGGTAACCTATAACGCATATTATTTTTTACTTTTAGGGTGTGGAGATTCCCCAAGTATGTAGTGACTTTCCTTGGACGTATTATGAACTTCTCAAATTCTTTTCTGAAACTCTTTCTTGGCCCGAGGATGTCGAAGCTTTAGTTGCCTCTTCAAAAATAGTATATGATATCTTGAGCACACTAGCGGTAAGATTGAATCAAATAATGGGTTATGGGAATTTTCTAATATATTGATTTTTTAAGGTTACGATGGATACACTGACGGGTGAAGAAATCCCGCTGAGTAGCATGTTGTCGCCTATAACTTCCAAAGTTTTATCGAAAAGACTTCTATTTAACGAAGGAGATGACAATTTTGCTGCAACTATTAAAGACACTATCAGTACAACTTTAGATAAACTGTAAGTTATAACGCTTTATACATCTCTAGTCTGTTTTTAAGGGTTTTCAAGAATCTTTGTCAAATACGTAAGCATATTCAGTTAATAATATTCCCACCTTTATATGGTAGAGTAAAATTGTATATATTCGACATCGAAAGTTGTATGCAAACACAACTCTTATTTTAAGAGGAATATTTAATATGTTTGTCGTTTTTCTTCAATCATATTGTTGTTTTGATTTCAGCTTAAAACCATGCGTTGACTAAACTACAAAAATAAGCTTAACGAACAGTCTAACTAATCTTGCAGTCTGAAGGGCTTTGCTAAAATAAATTTTACAAACCTACTTTTCCTCTGTTGGTTAAGCTTCCCTTCTAGTTTAGTCAACGCATGGTTTTAAGCTGAAATCGACAATAAGGAATATTTAATTTGATTATGGCCATGAAAACATTTCCATTATATATAGCATTTATAGTATTAGAAATGCTATAAAACGGATATGTTAACGTGACTTTAAAAATGTTAACCTATTTAAAAGCTTTTTCAAAATTATAACAGTCATCAAGGATTGAATTACTTGGATGTGGTAAAAGTTACCGATGGCAAAGATCTTCTTAACATTGTCTTCATTTTGCAGTTTTTCAATTTTACACAGAATTGGAACATGTATGATGGAACACGATTTATAAATAAAATGAAATATTAAATTTTCATATTTGCACAGCGTTGCACCATGGAGCCACCATGGTGCAACGGTTAGCATGTCCGCCTTGCATATATAGTGTCGTGGGTTCAACCCCAGTTTCGACCGAACACCAAAAAAGTAGGTCACTTGTCATTGAGCTAAACATAGAATCGGGCAGCACTCAGTGATAAGAGAGAAGTCCACCACTGTGGTATCACAATGGACTGAATAGTCTAAGTGAGCCTGAAAATATCGGGCTGCCACTATACCTAGCTTAACCTACACTGTCTCAAACAATTGTCCGTACACCAAACTGTTAAAGATATATTTCTTCGTATCTCAGAATCTTTTTTGATATAGGGACATTTATTTGATATAGTGTATGTAGAAATCTATTGTTAATGGTTATCGATACTTACGTTGGTAACTCCCCTTTTTAACTAACAATCCTACACAGAAAAAGTTAATATTTGAATCAAATACAAAAATTGTTCTTGTATTGCATTTTCAGCTTAATATGAAAGTTATAATTCCAATTACCGAAACTGTAAGGTCGTCATAGATTTTTTTTTTTTCAAATGATGGAATATTTGTAGGGTACAAAGGTAATTCGACTTTGTCATAACATCCAAATGAATTCAAATAAATTAGTACACACAAAACAAACATAGAATTATATAGAATTATGTCTTCAATCACGAAATGGTAGTATCAATCACAGTTTTAATTGGACATAAAAAAAAAATTAAAAAATTAATTGATTTGATTTGAAAATTTCAATTATTTTTTGTTTCAATTAAAAATTTAATTGATGTTGATTGCAAAACTCAATTGATTTCTTGAAATAAAAACGTAACTATTTTCTTATCTGACTTTCTGATCAAATCTAATTCCATAGCAATTAGATATAATTATATCTTACCAATTTTCGGATATGCTCAGATCTAATTAGATCAAACACGAAATTAATTGTTCCAATTAATTTTTTAATTGAAACGTCTTCAATCACGAATTAATAGTATCAATCACAGTTTTAATTGGGCATAAAAATATTTGAATAAAAATTAATTGATTTGAAATTTTCAATTAATTTTATCTGACTTTCTGATCAGATCTGATTCCATAGTAATTAGATATAATTATATCTTACCAATTTTCACATCTGCTCAGATGTAATTAGATCTCTGAATTTTTACTCGGGAGGCAAATTGTTATAAGATGCGATACCTAGTTTTTGCTGGGTAACTGAAGACGATTCACTTAAATGCTGTCGAATATTTTGTCCTATCTATTCAAAAAGCCCCATGGAATGTGGCACCATAGGGCACATTTTCGTAAAAACCAACCACGTTCTGGCAAAATTAGCCATAAAGATAAAAGCTAAACAAATATGGAAAAGGACAAAATCTCCCGATAATAAAAAAAATAATAAGGCATAAGGCAACGGCTGAACTCAAAGGCCTTTCATAACAAAAGGAAAAATCCATAGAAATATTGAAAATCACGACAAGTCTACTGATTATTCTCTTTGGAAAATTCTCGAGAGCATATTTTTAAAGAAATTAATGCCAATTGGAAACCAAAGGAACCATATCCCAGATCACTAGTTTTGTTCGGTTTTCTTTATAAAATAAGAAAATGCTCCCAATAAATATTTATGTGTTTATTAAATCGTACGATATTTTTATGTTCTTGAAGTCAATTGCATTGTGCATTGCTTTATCAATTTACTTCAGACCTACTTATATCAGATGAAGCTATAGTTGGAACTTTTTCCGATGACACAGCAATATTAGATGTAAATAAGAAAGCGAACGTCCAAAGTAAAATACACTTGAACAAACTACTCGACCCAGGTAACAAAAACGCTGGATATACAATTTAACAATACGAAATTCCTAGAGAGAAAACAAGAAAATAAAGTTCTTATTAACAAGTGCATTAAATTGAATCCAGTTATGAGGGACTGCCAAAACAAAATTAAGAAAAAAACAAGTAAGAAAAGTGTAAAGTCGGGCGGGGCCGACTATATCATACCCTAAACTACCATTACAGAATTAGTAATCATAAGCATTTGTGGGGTAACATATAGGTCTGGGAGATAAACCGCAGTTGCATATTTAAGAAAATTAAGGGGTACATGTCTATGGGTGCTTTGTGTCAATCTGACTATAGCTCATAGTCAATGTTGCCAGGGAAAATGTTCGGTTTACCCTACAAGGACAAAAAAAGTTCCCCACTTTCCCATACATTCCCAAACAATTTTCCCTACTATATATTTCGTTAAATTTAAAAAATTTTACAAAACAAAAATGGTTCTAAGTACTTTATTATCTTAAAACATGAATATGAAACGTATATAACTTAGAATATAAATTTGTATTACCACCACGGTTGCCACAGTTGGTAGAATTCTACCCAAATTAGTAATCTTTTAAAAATAAAATTTTTAAAAGATTACTTTAAAAATCTATATAAAAATAAAATTTTGGAAAAAGTTTCTATAAACAAATTTTTGTGAGAAATTTTTCTATAGAAATAAAATTTTGACAATAAATTCTATAGAAATAAAATTTTGAGAAAAAATTCCACAGAAATAAAATTTTGAGAAAATTTTTTAAAGAAATAATATTTTAAAAAAAAATTCTATAGAAATACAATTTTGACAAAATGTTCTATAGAAATAAAATGTTGACAAAATTTTCTACAGGAATAAAGTTTACCACACATTGTTAAAGATCAAGCCTTGCCGGCTTCTAATTTCCTCCTCTAGAGCAACCAAACTGTAAAAATTATTACAAATTGTATTGAGTGAAAATGTCCCTACATTGTGGTTCTAGGTCCCTACAAGACGCTAAATATTAGAAAAACCCTACATATAGGGAATTTCCCCTTCTGACTGTGTTGATATTGCGCCTACGGAGTTAGTATGCCACTAATATTGAGCCCATTATTAAAAAAGAGAAAATCGTTAAATTCGTGTGGGTAATAAATACAAATTTGTAAAATTCGAGTAATATTCTTATGTAAAAGCTACAAGTACGTATAAGTACGATCGGCTAGTACATCAAAATTTGAAATTTGAGTAACATTGGTTAATAAATAAGAGTACTATGGCCAAATTTGGGAAAATCGAGCGATGCATATATATGGAAGCTATATCTAAATCTGAACCAATTTGCATAATATTTTGCGGGTTTGATTAATACTACAAAAGGTTACCTTGTGCAAGATTTAAGTAAGATCAGTTACGAAGTGAGGCCTGTATGGTCAAACATAAGGTTATAAGGGCGAATTTTTCAAAATCGGGCGATACATATATGGGGGCTATATCTAAATTTGAACCGATTTCGATGAAATTTTGCAAATATAGTTAGTACTATAGAGGACTGGATCTAGCCAACTAATTGGGCATAAAAATATTTGAATAAAAATTAATTGATTTGAAATTTTCAATTAATTTTATCTGACTTTCTGATCAGATCTGATTCCATAGTAATTAGATATAATTATATCTTACCAATTTTCACATCTGCTCAGATGTAATTAGATCTCTGAATTTTTACTCGGGAGGCAAATTGTTATAAGATGCGATACCTAGTTTTTGCTGGGTAACTGAAGACGATTCACTTAAATGCTGTCGAATATTTTGTCCTATCTATTCAAAAAGCCCCATGGAATGTGGCACCATAGGGCACATTTTCGTAAAAACCAACCACGTTCTGGCAAAATTAGCCATAAAGATAAAAGCTAAACAAATATGGAAAAGGACAAAATCTCCCGATAATAAAAAAAATAATAAGGCATAAGGCAACGGCTGAACTCAAAGGCCTTTCATAACAAAAGGAAAAATCCATAGAAATATTGAAAATCACGACAAGTCTACTGATTATTCTCTTTGGAAAATTCTCGAGAGCATATTTTTAAAGAAATTAATGCCAATTGGAAACCAAAGGAACCATATCCCAGATCACTAGTTTTGTTCGGTTTTCTTTATAAAATAAGAAAATGCTCCCAATAAATATTTATGTGTTTATTAAATCGTACGATATTTTTATGTTCTTGAAGTCAATTGCATTGTGCATTGCTTTATCAATTTACTTCAGACCTACTTATATCAGATGAAGCTATAGTTGGAACTTTTTCCGATGACACAGCAATATTAGATGTAAATAAGAAAGCGAACGTCCAAAGTAAAATACACTTGAACAAACTACTCGACCCAGGTAACAAAAACGCTGGATATACAATTTAACAATACGAAATTCCTAGAGAGAAAACAAGAAAATAAAGTTCTTATTAACAAGTGCATTAAATTGAATCCAGTTATGAGGGACTGCCAAAACAAAATTAAGAAAAAAACAAGTAAGAAAAGTGTAAAGTCGGGCGGGGCCGACTATATCATACCCTAAACTACCATTACAGAATTAGTAATCATAAGCATTTGTGGGGTAACATATAGGTCTGGGAGATAAACCGCAGTTGCATATTTAAGAAAATTAAGGGGTACATGTCTATGGGTGCTTTGTGTCAATCTGACTATAGCTCATAGTCAATGTTGCCAGGGAAAATGTTCGGTTTACCCTACAAGGACAAAAAAAGTTCCCCACTTTCCCATACATTCCCAAACAATTTTCCCTACTATATATTTCGTTAAATTTAAAAAATTTTACAAAACAAAAATGGTTCTAAGTACTTTATTATCTTAAAACATGAATATGAAACGTATATAACTTAGAATATAAATTTGTATTACCACCACGGTTGCCACAGTTGGTAGAATTCTACCCAAATTAGTAATCTTTTAAAAATAAAATTTTTAAAAGATTACTTTAAAAATCTATATAAAAATAAAATTTTGGAAAAAGTTTCTATAAACAAATTTTTGTGAGAAATTTTTCTATAGAAATAAAATTTTGACAATAAATTCTATAGAAATAAAATTTTGAGAAAAAATTCCACAGAAATAAAATTTTGAGAAAATTTTTTAAAGAAATAATATTTTAAAAAAAAATTCTATAGAAATACAATTTTGACAAAATGTTCTATAGAAATAAAATGTTGACAAAATTTTCTACAGGAATAAAGTTTACCACACATTGTTAAAGATCAAGCCTTGCCGGCTTCTAATTTCCTCCTCTAGAGCAACCAAAATGTAAAAATTATTACAAATTGTATTGAGTGAAAATGTCCCTACATTGTGGTTCTAGGTCCCTACAAGACGCTAAATATTAGAAAAACCCTACATATAGGGAATTTCCCCTTCTGACTGTGTTGATATTGCGCCTACGGAGTTAGTATGCCACTAATATTGAGCCCATTATTAAAAAAGAGAAAATCGTTAAATTCGTGTGGGTAATAAATACAAATTTGTAAAATTCGAGTAATATTCTTATGTAAAAGCTACAAGTACGTATAAGTACGATCGGCTAGTACATCAAAATTTGAAATTTGAGTAACATTGGTTAATAAATAAGAGTACTATGGCCAAATTTGGGAAAATCGAGCGATGCATATATATGGAAGCTATATCTAAATCTGAACCAATTTGCATAATATTTTGCGGGTTTGATTAATACTACAAAAGGTTACCTTGTGCAAGATTTAAGTAAGATCAGTTACGAAGTGAGGCCTGTATGGTCAAACATAAGGTTATAAGGGCGAATTTTTCAAAATCGGGCGATACATATATGGGGGCTATATCTAAATTTGAACCGATTTCGATGAAATTTTGCAAATATAGTTAGTACTATAGAGGACTGGATCTAGCCAACTTTTAGTAAGATCGGTTAATAAATAAGGGTTCTATGGCCAAATTTGGGAAAATCGGGCTATACATATATATGAGAGCTATATCTAAATCTAAACAGATTTCGACGATTTTTTGCACATATAGTTAGTGCTATAGAAGACTACATTTAGCCAAATTTTGGTAAGATCGGTTGATAAATAAGGATTTTATGGCCAAATTTAGAAAAATCGGGCGGTACATATATATGGGAGCTATAGCTAAATCTGAACCGATTTCGATGATTTTTTGCACATATAGTTAGTGCTATAGAAGATTATATTTAGCCAACTTTGAGTAAGATCGGTTGATAAATAAAGTTTTTGAGGCCAAATTTGGGCAAATCGGGCGATACATATATATGGGAGCTATATCTAAATCTGAACCTATTTGGATAAAATTTTTCAGACTTGAAGGGCGATGGAAAAGATTACTTTTTGGCAAATTTGGTGACGATCCGTTTGAAAAAACGCGCAAAGTGACCCCATTTGTCGAAATCGGGCGATGCATATATATGGGAGCTATATCTAAATTTGATCCGATTTCTTCCAAATTCAATAGCGTTCGTCCTTGTGCCCAACAAACTCCCTGTACCAAATTTCATCAAAATCGGTTAATAATTGCGACCGGAATCCTGTGAACAACAAATACATGGACAGACGGACGGACGGACACCAAGCGCTAGATCGACTCAGGAGGTGATTCTGAGTCGATCGGTATATATTTTATGGGATCTAAAATCAATATTTCTGGTAGGCACATTTTTTGGCCGATCAAACTTATTATACCCTGACCACTATGTGGTTTAGGGTATAATAAAGTGCCAATAACAATAATAAATGTTCCGACATATGTAACCAAATGGTAATTGCATACCAATTATCATTGTACAAATTAAGAATCTTGAGTCACCATCAATCATCTTGCTACCACTTTGATGTCTTTGAAGGCTAAAACGAAGAGCTCCTCAAAACTTGCTTACATAAGACTTGTGGCATATTGTTGAATGGGTCATTATTGAAACCTTTAGGTTAACATATATAATGGAATTAAGAAATTGTAAAACTTGAAATAATAATAAATTGAAAAAGTATTGGAAGAAATAAAGAACACAATAAACAATTTGTAAAACTGTTCAATATAATAAGCCAAACCAAATATAGATTTCAAAACCAACCACATTAATCAAAGCTTAAATCAAAAGTTCCATTGCTAAACACTTCGTCGACTTTAGCACAGCCTTCGACACTGTCATACGAATAAACTACTGTCAACCTTAGAAAAATGTGGAAATAGAAAGCTACTTGTAAAGTAGATCTTTAAGTGTGAAAATCCAGCGAAATGTAATATATACGAATAAGTTAACATCAATATTGAAAAATAGTAAACCGTTTGCTTATGCAATCTTGAATTGGCAGAACGAACAATTCAATTTAATACATATCTCGTTGGTGCCACGACGACGGACTGACCCGATTTGAAAACCAATAAGTCATTTGTATACAAGAATAATTCATCTAAGAAAATTCTTTCTAATTGGAATTATTTTGCTTCGATACAATCCTCCACATTCTTCCTCATACCATTTTAGATCGTGCGATTTGCAATACATATATTCCTTAATGATTACTTCCAAACATAATTCTTTTTATACCCACCACCATAGAATGGTGACGGGGCTATAATAAGTTTGTCATTCCGTTTGTAACACACCGAAATATCGATTTCCGACTATATAAAGTATATATATTCTTGATCAGGGAGAAATTCTAAGACGATATAACGATGTCCGTCTGTATGTTGTAATCACGCTACAGTCTTCGATAATGAAGCAATCGTGCTGAAATTTTGCACAAACTCGTCTTTTGTCTGCAGGCAGGTCAAGTTCGAAGATGGGCTATATCGGTCCAGGTTTTGATATAGTCCCCATATAAACCGACCTCCTGATTTGGGGTCTTGGGCTTATAGAAATCGAAGTTTTTATCCAATTTGCCTGAAATTTGAAATCTAGAGGTAGTTTACTACCATAAAGGGGTGTGCCAAAAATGGTGAGTATCGGTCCATGTTTTGGTAAAGACAGATCTCCCGATTTTACTTCTTGGGCTTATAGAAACTGCAGTTTTTATTCAATTTACCTGAAATTGGAAATCTAGAGGTATTGTAGGACCACAAATACGTGTGCCAAAAATTGTGAGTATCGGTCCATATTTTGGTATAGCCCCCTTATAGACCGATCTCCCGATTTAACTCCTTGGGTTTCTAGAAACCGTAGTTTTTATCTGATTTGCCTGAAATTGTAAATATTCTGGTATTTTAGGCTCACAAAAACGTGTATCGGATTAAGTTTTTATCGGTCCATTTGGTAATGCCTCCATATAGACCGATTTCACTTCTTGAGGGTGTAGAAGGCGCACTGATCATGAAAATTGCTTGAAACTCAATGTAAAATTTTTTTTCTACAGAATTTTTTACTTCTACAGATTTAAGATTTCAAATCAAGACGTTATTTTATAATTTTCTTGCACACTTACAAGAGATGTTAATAAATGTTCTTAAATCTGTCGAAAAATATTCACTTATTTTTACTATATCGAAGTTTGTAATACATACTGTTAAAGTTATCTGAAATTAACCTACATTTTCCTTCCTAGATCTCCAGTTTATTCAAATAGCACAATTTTTCTGCTATGAATATATCTGGTGGAAATACAAACATATATACCTTTATTCGGACTAGTATAATTTCCAGACAACTTATAAATCCATAGGAGGTTAATGACGAGCCAACATCTAATATATTTATTATATTTTTTCAGCATATTATCGGATATTCATTTAACTATATCTGCATTGCTCGATCCACGATTTCATCGTTTGATAAATATAAGCAATTACAATGCATGTGTGCAGATACTAACGGAAAAATTCGATAGAATTGTCGATTCCCAAGGAATTTCCCCATCTAAACCATCGCCAAAACCTAATTGTGGTGTAAAAACATCTCCAGGACATATGTCAAAAAAATCAAGCAAGTTATTATCATACAGTATGTTTTATATAATCTAATATTTTTGTTATTTCTCTTTTTTGTAGATTTGGAATTATTTTTTGATCTTAACGAAAGCCCTGTGGAACAACCGACAACACATGAGCCAAGTAATGTTGAAACAGATTTAAAGCGGTATCGTTCGGATGTGTATGTCACATTAGATGAGTCGCCATTTTTATGGTGGAACAGGATGAGTCACATGTATAGCACATTGAAGCATTTAGCTGTGCAGTATCAATGCCTACCATGCGTAGTTAATATGAATTATAAGAAATCTATTAAGCAGCAAATTGAAGAGCATCAAAAGCGTTTTATGTTGACTGGCAATCTCATTGATGCTATTTTATTTTTACATTATAATTAAGTTATTCGATGCATATGAAAATATATCAAAAGTTTGTACATTTTGGTTGCATCTGCATCCGTTATCCAATATATTTTACAATTTGGATTTTGTTTTCGAAAAAATATAATTACTGCTTCTTAAGGTGGGTATTAAGTTCGAGTTTAGCTGCTAAAATCAAAAATAAATCTGTAAACGCAGAATAAACTTACAACGTTTTTCGCAAATTTTGTTATAACTTGATGAGGTATGATGAATTTCAATTAATAACTAAAGAAAAGAAACTATGAAAAATTGCTATTTTAACGCGACAATAGGAACTTAATACCAGCCTTTATTCAAAAAGAAATAAATAATGCTTAATAAATTATTAATAAAAATAACGATCAGTTAAACATTTGTTTCTGAATTTATATGTAATATACCTTCCACCACAGAGTCTTGCGCCAAGTACTTTTGGTCGGCTCGGTGGCTGACGAAAAAAAAAACGGGGCGGCGGCTCGGAGCCGGCTCACAGCCGATAAATTTACGCGTTATCGGCGGCTTCAATAAAACAAACAGTTTTTCTGGTTATTTTGTTACATTTTTTAATATATCATGGTTGTCATGTATAAATCACACTTTCTGTGCAGTGTTTGGATTTAACTGAGATCTTTTAGCTGTTATTAGTGCTCCTGCACTAGAAAAAGCTTCTTCGGATAATGCGCTTTAGCTGGAATGCTCAAAACCTTTTTAGCTCACATTGCCAATTTCAGGAAATTCTAAATTAAAGAAAATTAACCTTAACCTACGGAATTTTCAATATACCTGTTGATTTTTCTTCCACCAAATAAATATATCCGTTTCATCGACTTTCGCATCGAAATATCTATTGATTTCTAGATCTAGACTAGTAGTATCTGTTTTTGGAGTAGAGGCTATAAATGAAAGAACTTCGTCCCTTGCAGTATTTTCAGAACACTAAAACAAATAAAAACCAGTAAGGAAAGTCTAAAGTCGGGCGGGGCCGACTATATTATACCCTGCACCACTTCGTAGATCTAAATTTTCGATATCATATCACATCCGTCAAATGTGTTGGGGGCTATATATAAAGGTTTGTCCCAAATACATTCATTTAAATATCACTCGATCTGGAAGAATTTGATAGACTTCTACAAAATCTATAGACTCAAAATTTAAGTCGGCTAATGCACTAGGGTGGAACACAATGTTAGTAAAAAAATATGGGAAACGTTTAAAATCTGAAGCAATTTTAAGGAAACTTGGAAAAAGTTTATTTATGATTTATCGCTCGATATATATGTATTAGAAGTTTAGGAAAATTAGAGTCATTTTTACAACTTTTCGACTAAGCAGTGGCGATTTTACAAGGAAAATGTTGGTATTTTGACCATTTTTGTCGAAATCAGAACAACATATATATGGGAGCTATATCTAAATCTGAACCGATTTCAACTAATTTGGCACGCATAGCTACAATGCTAATTCTACTCCTGTGCAAAATTTCAACTAAATCGGAGTTAAAAATTGCCTCTGTGGTCATATGAGTGTAAATCGGGCGAAAGCTTTATATGGGAGATATATCCAAATCTGAACCGATTTCAAGCAAATTTGGCACGCATAGTTACAACGCCTAATTCTACTCCCTATGCAAAATTTCAACTAAATCGGAGCAAAAAATTGGCCTCTGTGGGCAAATGAGTGTAAATCGGGCGAAAGCTATATATGGGAGCTATATCTAAATCTGAACCGATTTGTTGATATTTTGCAAGTTTTTCGAGACTCATAAAATATTCGGATGTACGGAATGTGAGGAAGATCGGTTGATATACACGCTAATTATGAGCAGATCGGTGAAAAATATATATGGCAGCTATATCTAAATCTGAACCGTTTTTTCCAAAATCAATAGGGATCGTCTTTGAGCCGAAACAGGACTCTGTACCAAATTTTAGGACAATCGTACTAAAACTGCGAGCTGTACTTTGCACACAAAAATACATCACAGACAGACAGACAGACGACAGACAGACGGACAGACAGACAGACGGACATCGCTAAATCGACTCAGAATTTAATTCTAAGCCGATCCGTATACTAAAAGGTTGGTCTATGATTACTCCTTCTTGCGTTACATACAAATGCACAAACTTATATACCCTGTACCACAGTAGTGGTGAAGGGTATAATTAAATATTCTTCGGTGTAGAACAAATATAAAAAAATTATATTTACCATAGTGTTATTTCCTTTGGAAGTAGATGGGGCATCAATAAAATGAATTTTAATTTCTTTATATAAAAGGTTATGTTTGTATTGTAAATTCTTGCATCTTCATTCAATTCGTAGTCCAAACTCA